>NC_057757.1:9408480-9414724 GCF_004010195.1 Chiloscyllium plagiosum
CTCTTCGAAGGAGATTGAAATGCAAATTCCAGAACCTGTTTCCAGTCAATGCTGAGACAATGTCACAATACAGCAAAGTCTGCCTCACTTTACAGCCTCAAATATCTCCGAGACTCGAACGTCCAAAACCTGAACCAGTTCAGCCACTGAATTGTGGATGTGCAGCCGCGGATCAGAATCCTGGGGAGCTAGGCCCCATCCCAAAATCGAGGCCTGCTCAAATCCCACACTGATCCGCTGTGGGTTTAAATCGGGTGTTGTCTTCAAACAAAAGAAAGGAATGCGCCTGCAATTAAACAAAGCTCTTTACGGAGATGTGTTTGTCTCTTGGTTTCAGTGTCTTTAAACAGGGTTGAGGATGAATGAGACAGTGTGTGTGATAGGCAGCATTGCAACCCGAATGGCAGTGCATTATAAAGGGATATTAATATCTTCAGTGACGCTCATGTTCCTAACTCAATCTCCTGACCAGAACAGTCAAGGTGTGACACGTCCTCCTATCTCCTAGCTTTCTCTCTGTTTCCTGCACATCACATTCCACTACATTACATTCCAGCTGCCAATGTTTTGAATATAATGCACACAACACAGACAGAAAACTAGACGATACGATGGGGGATGGAGCAAACTCTGTTACACTCAGTCCCTTCATGTTGCAATGTAATATACAATATCCAGTCAGAAAAGTGCCCTCCCTCAGGGACAAAACCTCCCTCAGGGTCAGGGAACGGGGATTTTATTCTGTCACTGAGTTAATTTGGAAATCTGTGCTGCCCGTGAAATGGCTGCCGTCAGCGTACCGAAGATGGCTGACACCGTCGGAGTCTTTTGCCCTGGTTTTGTCGATTAAAACATCCCCCTCACAGTTTGTACGTGATCATCTCTTTATTCTGTATGTAACTCTGTGCTGTCCCTTCCCTGGAAGTGTTCGATGGGGATAGAGCAAATGGAGCTTTCCTGTGTATCTCACCCCATACAGTCCCTGTCCTGAGAGTGTAGATGGGGACAGCGTCAGATTTAACCTGAACAACTGATCCATCACCCACTGCTGTTTGTGGACGAGAGTTCCAAACCTCACCCAGCCTTTGGGTGTCAAAGAGCTTCCTAACATCTCTCCCACCCAAATATAAAGGAGAGCCCCCCCCACCCTGTCCCGGCAGCCCTGGCCTCCACTCCCCTCCCCTTCTCTGCTCACCCCGAGGGACGTCCCTCGTTAAGTGGGGCATAAATGTGGAGGGCTCTGCATTGCTTTCAATCCTCGAGGATTCCCCCACAGAGCCCGGAGCTGTCTGATACAAGGTTCAACAGTCGTGAGTGAGTGAGTGAGTGAAGAGAAGGGGTAGGCCGGTTCATCGATGAGCTGTCATTGGGAACATGCTGGCATTCAATGAGCTGGTTAAGGATTGATGGCACATGAATGGGAGAGCTCTGAGGGAGATCAGCTGGTGGACAGGAGGGGGACTGGGCAAGGCCAATCTATTCAGAATACACACTTGTATCCCTCTGTCACCTGCATTATTTCTCCGACTGGCTCATCAAAGTCTCCTGCCGTTGACCGTCGATCAGTGCGCTCTCTCTCCAGGCCTTTAAGTAAAGAATCGCACTTGTGACCGCACTTCTTCTTCCAGATTAGTTTCACTGCCTGTTCACAACAGTCTAGATCCCTAGTCCCGCCCTGGGGCCACATTTTGGTGTATCTCTGTGTGTCTCTGACTCTCTGTCACTGTGTGTCTCTCTGTGACTCCCCAGCAATAAAGTTTCAACTTTGATCTCCAGCATCTGCAGACCTCACTTTCTCCACAACAGTCTAGATCCCTAGTCCCGCCCTGGGGCCATATTTTGGTGTGTTCTCTGTGTGTCTCTGACTCTCTGTCACTGTGTGTCTCTCTGTGACTCCCTCTGTGTGTGTCTGTGAATCTCTGTCACTATGTTACTGTGTGTGTCTGTCGCTCTCTGTGTCACTCTCTGTGTGTCTGTCACTCTGTCTCTGTCACTCACTCTCTGTCACTATCACTATGTTTGTGAATTTCTGTCACACTCTGTGTCACTCTGTGTGTCTGTCTGTCACTCTGTCACTATCACTCTGTGTCTGTGAATCTCTGTGTCACTCTGTGTCTGTCACTCTCTGTGTCTGTCACTGTCACTCTGTGTGTCTGCCTCTGTGTGTCTGTGAATCTCTGTCACTCTGTGTCTCTTTGTCACTCTGTGTCTGTCTCTGTGTGTCTGTCACTCTGTCACTCTCTGTCTCTCTCTGTGTGTCTGTCACTCTGTCTCTCTGTGTGTCTGTCACTCTGTCACTCTCTGTGTATCTGTCACTCTCTGTGTGTCTGTCTCTCTGTCTCTGTCACTCTGTGTGTCTGTGACTGTGTGTGTGTGTCTCTCCGTGTGTGTCTGTGAATCTCTGTCCATGTGTGTGTCACTCTGTCCCTCTGTCACACTGTGTCACTCTGTGTCACTCTGTCTCTGTCACTCTGTGTCTCTGTCTCTTTCCGTGTCACTCTGTGTGTCTGTCACTCTGTGTCACTCTGTGTCTGTCACTATCACTCTCTGTCACTATCACTCTGTGTGTCTGTGAATCTCTGTCACACTCTGTCACTCTGTGTCACTCTGACACATGTGAATCTCTGTCACACTCTGTCACTCTGTGTCACTCTGACACACTTTGTGTGTCGGTCACTCTCTGTCACTATCACTCTGTGTCTGTGAATCTCTGTCACACTGTCACTCTCTCTCTGTGTCACTCTGTCTCTCTCTGTGTCACTCTGCGTGTCTCTGTCACTCAGTCTCTGTCACTATCACTGTGTGCCTGTGTCACTCTCTGTCTGTGTGTCTGTCACTGTGTGTCTGTCACTCTGTGAATCAGTCACTCTCTCTGTCACACTCTCTGTGTCTGTGAATCTCTGTCACTCTGTGTCTGTCTGTGTGTGTCTTTCTCAGTCACTGTCAGTCTCTCTTTCTCTCTGTCTCTCTCTGTCACTCTCTCAGTCTGTGTCTGTGAATCTCTCTGTCTGTGAGTGTCTGTCTCTCTCTTCTACTCTGTCTCTGTGTGTCTGTGAATCTCTGTGTGTGTCACTCTGTCTGTGTGTGTCTCTGTGACTCACTCTCTGTCACTGTGTGTGAGTCTCTGTCTCTCTCTCTGTCACTCTGTCACTCTCTCTCTGTCTGTCTCTGTGCGTCTGTCTCTGTCACTCTGTGCATCTGTGACTGTGTGTATGTCTCTCTCTCTGTGTCTGTGAATCTGTGTGTCTCTCTCTGTCTCTGTCTGTCTCTGTCACTCTGTGTGTCTGTGACTGTGTGTGTGTCTGTGTCTCTCTCTCACTCTATGTCTCTCTGTCTCATTCTGTGTCTCTCTCTCCCTGTGTGTCTGTCTCTGTCACTCTGTGTGACTGTGTGTGTCTCTCTCTGTCACTCTGTGAATCTCTGTCACTATCACTCTCTGTCATTATCACTCTGTGTGTCTGTGAATCTCTGTCATGCTCTGTGTCACTCTGTTACTCTGTGTCTGTGACTCTCTGTGTCACCCTGTGTGCCTGTCACCTTGTGTGTCTGTCACTCTGTGTGTGTCTCTCTCTGTCACTCTATCTCTGTCACTTTATCTCTGTCATTATCACTCTGTGTCTGTGAATCTCTGTCACACTGTCACTCTGTGTGTGTGTCACTGTGTCACTGTCACTGTGTCACTCTGTGTCACTCTCTGTCTGTCATTGTCTCTCTGTCACTGTCTCTCCATCACTGTCTTTCTGTCACTGCCTCTCTGTCACTGTGTGTCTATGAATCTGTGTGTCTGTGAATCTATGTCACTGTCTCTGTGTCACTCTCTGTCACTCTGTCTGTTGTGTCTCTCTGACTCACTCTCTGTCACTCTGTGAGTCTCTGTCTCTCTCTGTCACTGTCTCCATGTGTGTGTCTCTGTGTCACTGTCAATCTCTCTCTCTGTCACTCTCTCTTTGTGTCTGTGAATCTCTCACTCTGTGTCTGTGAGTGTTTGTGAGTGTCTGTGAGTGTCTGTCTCTCTGCGTCTCTCTGCCTGTGTCACTGTCTCTGTGTGTCTGTGAATCTCTCACTCTGTGTCTGTGAGTGTCTGTGAGTGTCTGTGAGTGTCTGTCTCTCTGCGTCTCTCTGACTGTGTCACTGTCTCTGTGTGTCTGTGAATCTCTGTCACTGTCACTCTCTGTGTCTGTCTGTCTCTGTGTGTCTGTGCATGTGTGTGTGTGTCTGTGTGTGTCTCTGTCACTCTGTGTCCCGCCCTCTCTGTCACTCTGTGTGTGTTTGTGTGTCTATCTGTGTCTCTGTCTCTGTGTGTCTCTTTCTTCCTGCCTGTCCCTGTCACTCTCTCTCTGTGTCTCTGTGAATCACTCTCTCTGTGAATCACTCTCTCTGTCTGGTCACTCTGTCACTATCTCTGTCACTCTGTCACTGTCACTCTCTGTGTGTCTCTGTCACTCTCTGTGTGACTCATTCTCTGTCAGTCTCTGTGTCTCTGACTCTCTGTCACTGTGTGTCTCTCTGTGACTCACTGTGTGTGTCTGTGAATCTCTGTCACTCTGTGTCACTCTGTGTGTGTCTGTCACACTCTGTCACTCTGTGTCCCTGTCACTGTGTCACTCTGTCTCTGTCACTCTCTGTGTGTCTGTCACTCTCTCTCTCTGTCATCTCTCAGTCACTCTGTGTGCCTGTGTTTCTCTGTCTCTCTCTCTCTCTCTTTGTCTCTCTCTCTCTCTCTGTGTCTGCGTGTGTGTCTCTCTGTCTCTCTCTCTTTCTGTCACTATGTGTCACACTGTCTGTCACTTTGTCACTGTGTGTGTGTCTGTGTGTCTCTGTCACTCTCTCAGTCACTCTGTGTGACTCATTTCTGTCAGTCTCTGTCTCTCTGTCACTGTGTCTATGTGTCTCTCTGTGATTCATTCTCTGTCTGTGAATCTCTGTCACATTCTGTCTCTGTCACATTCTGTGTGTGTCTCTCTCTGGGTGTATCTGTATGTGTGTCTGTGTGTGTGTGTGTCTGTCACTCTGTGTGCCTGTGTCACTCTGTCACTCTCTCTCTGTCTCTGTGAATCTCAGTCACTCTGTCTGTGTTTGTCTCTGTCTGTGCGTGTCTCTGTGTGTCTCCCACTCTGTCACTCTGTGTGTGTCTTTCTGTGTGTGTGTCACTGTCTGTGTCACTGTGTCTCTGTCTGTCTGTGTCTCTGTGAATCTCTCTCTCTGTCTCTGTGAATCTCTCTCTGTATCTGTGTCACTCTGTCACTCTCTGTCTCTGTGAATCCCCGTCACTCTGTCTGTGTTTGTCTCTGTCTGTCACTCTGTGTGTGTGTGTGTGTCTCCCTCTCTGTCACTCTGTCACTCTGTCTCTATCACTCTGTCACTCTGTGTCTGTGTCACTCTGTGTCTCTCTCTGTATCTGTATCACTCTGTGTCTGTGTTACTCTCTCTCTGTCTCTGTCACTGTGTCTGTACATCACTGTCACTGTGTGTGTCTCTGTCTCTCTCTGTGTCACTGTGTCACTCTGTGTGTCTGTCACTCTCTGTAACTCTGTCTCTGTGTCACTCTGTGTGTGTGTGTGTATGTGTCTCTCTCTCTCTGTGTCTCTGTGAATATCACTCTGTGTGTATGTGTCTGTGTGTCTATTTGTGTCTGTCTCTGTGTGTCTGTTTGTCTCTCTCTGTGTCTGTGTGTCAATCTATGTCTCTGTCTCTGTGTATCTCTCTCTCTCTGTCACTCTGTGTGACTCACTGTCACTCTGTGTCTGTGACTGTGTGTCTGTCATTCTGTCTCTGTGTGAGTCTCTCTCTCTGCCTCTCTGTGTGGCTGTGTCTCTCTCTCTCTGTTTCTGTGAGTGTCTCTCTGCCTGTGCCTCTCTGCCTGTCTGTGTCTATCTCTCTTTGCCTCTCCCTCTCTGTCTCCCTCTCTGTCTCCCTCTGTACCAGCCTGCCTCTCTCTCTCTCTCTCTACCTGCTTGCCTCTCTCTCTCTCTCACTCTGTCTCTCTCTACTGATCTGCCTCTCTTTCTCTGTCTCTGTCTCTCTCTACCTGCCTGCCTCTCCCTCTCTTTCTGTCTCTCTACCAGCCTGCCTCTCTCTGTGTCTCTCTACCTGCCTGACTCTCTCTCTGTGAATCTCTGCCTGCCTGCCTCTCCCTCTCTCTCTACCTGCCTGCCACTCCCCCTCCCCCTCTCTCTCTCTCTCTTCCTGCCTGCCTCTTCGTCTCTCTCTATCAGTCTCTCTCTACCTGCCTACCTCTCCCTCT
>NC_057757.1:9417335-9422805 GCF_004010195.1 Chiloscyllium plagiosum
GCTCTTGTCCCTGTGTCTCTCTCTCTCTGTCCCTGTGTCTCTCTCTCTCTCTGTCCCTGTGTGTCTCTCTCTCTCTCTTGTCCCTGTGCCTCTCTCTCTCTCTCTTGTCCCTGTGCCTCTCTCTCTCTCTCTTGTCCCTGTGCCTCTCTCTCTCTCTCTTGTCCCTGTGCCTCTCTCTCTCTCTCTTGTCCCTGTGCCTCTCTCTCTCTCTCTTGTCCCTGTGCCTCTCTCTCTCTCTCTTGTCCCTGTGCCTCTCTCTCTCTCTCTTGTCCCTGTGCCTCTCTCTCTCTCTCTTGTCCCTGTGCCTCTCTCTCTCTCTCTCTCGTCCCTATGCCTCTCTCTCTCTCATCCCTGTGCCTCTCTCTCTCTTGTCCCTGTGTGTGTCTCTCTCTCTCTCTCTTGCTCTCTCTCGTTCTTGTCCCTGTGTCAATCTCTCGCTCTCTCGGTCTCTTGTCCCTGTGTCTATCTCTCTCTCTCTCTCTGTCTATCTCTGTCCCTTTGAACATCCACACGGACAGCCGTCCTAATCCCATGTGCCATGTCCTGCTCCAAAATACCGCGTCTGATTTCAACCCGGACTGGGATACACATCGATCATCAAAGAAAGTAAGTACAGCAATCTTCTTCCCACCTCTCCGCCCTCACCCCCTCTCCGGCCTATCACCCTCACCTCCTTCCACCTATTGTATTCCCAGTGCCCCCCCACCCCCAACCTTTTATCTCAGCCCGCCTGGCACACCAGCCTATGGGTGAGTGCCGAACCAGAGGACACAGCTTAAAAATTTGGGGTAGACCATTTAGGGCAGAGATGAGGAGAAACTTCTTCACCCAGAGAGTGGTGGCTGTGTGGAATGCTCTGCCCCAGAGGGCAGTGGAGGCCCAGTCTCTGGATTCATTTAAGAAAGAGTTGGATAGAGCCCTCAAAGATAGTGGAATCAAGGGTTATGGAGATAAGGCAGGAATAGGAATGATCAGCCATGATTATATTGAATGGCGGTGCAGGCTCGAAGGGCTGAATGGCCTACTCCTGCACCTATTGTCTATTCCTAAAGAAGGGCTTATGCCCGAAACGTCGATTCACCTGCTCCTCGGATGCTGCCTGGCCTGCTGTGTTTTTCCAGCACTGCATTTTTCAACTCTGGTCTCCAGCATCTGCAGTTCTCACTTTCTCCTGGGATACAGGAGCCTGTCAGTGTCTGAGGGAGGTGAACCTGACCCAGGTGTGTGATTGTCCTCTGTCCATCTGACTTGCAGGGATTCTTTAGTGGAGCTTTAATATTTGGAAATCCCAATATATTTGGTCATTCTGTGTCCCTATGTAACTGAGTGTGTCTCTGTGTGTGGTCCCACCTGGGCCCTGCATCATTGGTTCAAATATGAATTCACTCCAGTACATATTAAATATTCAACAATATTTTCCAGGTCGTTGTACACAAATCGCAGAAAGTCGATGTGATGGTGTCTCCCGACTTCAGCAGTGCTTTTGAGACATGTTCCCCTCTCCTATGCTGACAGCATTCCTGAGCCGTAACTGAATCTTTCTCTGTACCTGTCCCCAGGTTAACATTGTCCCAGTTAGTCTGTATCGTCCCTCCTCAGTCTGACATCCAAACACCGTCGCTACCCATCTCACAGTACTCCACCTCAGCAGGCTGAGAGATGATCACGTACAAACTGTGAGGGTGGGTGTTTTAATCGACAAAACCAGGGCAAAAGACTCAGACGGTGTCAGCCATCTTCGGTACGCTGACGGCAGCCATTTCACGGGCAGCACAGATTTCCAAATTAACTCAGTGACAGAATAAAATCCCCGTTCCCTGACCCAGGGAGGTCTTGTCCCTGAGGGAGGGCACTTTTCTGACTGGATATTGTATATTACATTGCAACATGAAGGGACTGAGTGTAACAGAGTTTGCTCCATCCCCCATCGTATCGTCTAGTTTTCTGTCTGTGTTGTGTGCATTATATTCAAAACATTGGCAGCTGGAATGTAATGTAGTGGAATGTGATGTGCAGGAAACAGAGAGAAAGCTAGGAGATAGGAGGACGTGTCACACCGTGACTGTTCTGGTCAGGAGATTGAGTTAGGAACATGAGCGTCACTGAAGATATTAATATCCCTTTATAATGCACTGCCATTCGGGTTGCAATGCTGCCTATCACACACACTGTCTCATTCATCCTCAACCCTGTTTAAAGACACTGAAACCAAGAGACAAACACATCTCCGTAAAGAGCTTTGTTTAATTGCAGGCGCATTCCTTTCTTTTGTTTGAAGACAACACCCGATTTAAACCCACAGCGGATCAGTGTGGGATTTGAGCAGGCCTCGATTTTGGGATGGGGCCTAGCTCCCCAGGATTCTGATCCGCGGCTGCACATCCACAATTCAGTGGCTGAACTGGTTCAGGTTTTGGACGTTCGAGTCTCGGAGATATTTGAGGCTGTAAAGTGAGGCAGACTTTGCTGTATTGTGACATTGTCTCAGCATTGACTGGAAACAGGTTCTGGAATTTGCACTTCAATCTCCTTCGAAGAGCTGTCTCCATTTCCTATCTCTGCGAGGATCTACAAATGGAAATGGCTCTTGACACATTCCCCTCTCTCCCTTGCCCAAAGCATTCCTGACACAAAGGAGTCAGGCAGACATCACATTTTCGATTAGCACCCACAGAGTTTTCGGGTACAGCCCGATCAGGTCCTGGGGATTTATTCCAACTTTACCCGTTTCGAGACACTTCCCCCTCTGTGATTCTGTGCTGTTTTGGAAAAGTGTGTGCAATTCTGCTCACCCTCCTACTGGAAGGATGTTGTGAAACTCGAAAGGGTTCAGAAAAGATTTACAAGATTATTGCCAGGGTTGGAGCTATAGGGAGAGGCTGAACAGGCTGTCGAGCTTCCTGCGCAGAACCAGGCCATTCGGCCCATTTGCTCTGTGCTGACATCCAGTGTTCCACGGGAGCCCCCTCACACACATTGCCCCACCACCCCCCCGCCAGTGGATCCTTCGATCCCTTTCTCCCTGAAGGGTCTGTTGACCCTCGCCCTGCACGATGAGGGTCAGAGAGAACGGGAAGGAGCCAGCTCCTTAAAGCGGCTCTGTTCCCACCGTGTGAGCCTGAGAGGAGTCAGAGCTGCTGGGGGCTGGTCTTGGACAATCGGGACGTGGGGGGTGTGGAGGGAGGGGGGAGCTCCTGTCTTAATAGAGCAGCACCCCCCCATCAATAATGCGGCTTTGCCTTTTGGTATGACTCTTCCTTTGCCTTTCCCCTTCCCAGCCCACAGTCTGTTTAAATAGTGAATGATGGGAGCATTTTCTAGGGAGCTGTCTGAGGGGATTTGTTGAGCTCAGAGTGTGAGTCAGCTGAAGCAGACACTTGAATGTGAATGTGGTGGGGGCGGGGGAGGGGAGAGGCTGGACAGACTGCCCCCAACCCCCTCTCCACTCCCCTATTGCTGCTCCTATCCTCACTGGGAGATACACAGAGCTGAAGGACAGGCTGAGAGCCCGTTCACCGTGTTCCAGCTCTTTGAGAAATCCCAGCGATTAATCCCACTGCTTCCCCTCCGCCTTTCCCCCCACAAAGCTACAATCATTCCCCTTCCAGGGTTTCTCTCATCCTTCACTTTGAAAGCCGGGTGGACCATCTCTTGATCAGCTTCCCACTGGGAGCAGGAGCCTTGAAATGGACTCGGATGAACTTTTGTCTAAAATTTACTTTGTTTGTAACTTGTGATTTTACCGATGACTTCTATCTGTGATACGGGCGTCATGGGAGGGTGACTAATTCGTTGCATTTTTCTTGTGAAAGACAATAAACGCCAAACTGTACAACTCTATAAACCTCCCTGTCTCTCTGTAATCTCCTGCATCCCCTAAACTCTCCGAGATCTCTGCTGTCCTCTCCTCCTCTTCCTGCCTCTCCAGCGTTTCGCTATTTCCCATCGTTGGGAAACTGGCCTCAGTCCTCTCCTGTTCTCTCTCTTCACACCCTTCGCTCTCTCTTCCCCCAACACTTTCTCTCTCTATCTCTCTTCCCCTCTCCATCTCTCCCCTCCTGCGAGTGCCCATGTGAAACTTCCCCTCCACCAAGGCCTCTCCAGATGTCACTCTCAGGGGATGAAGTTCCCTTTGACAACAATCTAAGGTGGATGTCCCACACTGGCAGGTGCTATACAAATTCAGAACGCTGCTGTTTGTCATTAGGTCACGCTGACAAGATTTGACTCGTGTGTTGACTGTCCATGATACCAGAGTCACGGGAGTGTGACTGATGCATTGCATTTCTCTTGTGAAAGGCAATAAACGCCAAATTCTAAAACCCTAACCTCGGTCAACCTCCCTCTGTCCCTGTCATCTCCTCCAGCCCCTGAACGTTGCTACACAGAGGGAGCTCGGGGTGCAGAGACTCAACACGAGTGGGTCAGGTGGGAAAGGAGGCGGACGGCGTGGGACCCTTCCTCGGCCGTTCGTGTTGAGCTGCATACACCGTCAGGTCGGCCACACTTGGGACTATTGTGTGCAGTTCGAGTCGCCACACGCTGGGGAGGACGTGGAGAGGCTGCAGCAGGGGTTACAACAAGGAGATTGTCTGCACTGGAGAGTATCAGCTGTAAAGGGCAGGCTGGGCAAACCCGGGTTGCTTTTGTGAGAGAGTCTGAGGGGCTCGACCTGAAATGCCGAGAGCCACAGTCAGTTGGGGGGGGGGGGGGAGAGAGAGAGGCAGGGTCTCTTTCCCAGGGTGGATCTGTCAAATACCGGGGGGGGGGGGGGCATAGGTCTGAGGGGAATGGGAGAAAATGTAAAGGAGATGGGTGAGGGAAGTTGTGTTTTACAGAAGGTGCTCAGGGGTCTGGAAGGCACCTGCCCCGGGGTGGGGGGGCGGGGGGGGGAAGGGGGTGAGAGAGAGGAGTAAATCAAACAGCAACGTTTCCAAGGCACTTCGACAAGGAGCCGCCAGAGTATTTGCAAATAGGGCCTGGGTTACCTTTGGGAAGTTTACCACCCGAGATGGGCTGGACTGAACTGAAGGCTGTGTGTCTGTGTCTGCCCTCTGGACAACCAGGGACAGCGGGGGGGGGGGGGAATAAAAATAAAACTCTGCTCTCGCCCAGTCCCGTGAATCAGTTTTTTTAAATAAAACCACCAACGTGGGGGTGGGGGGTTGGTGCTGCTTTCCCTCAGAGGTGGGGTGGGGGTGGGGGGGGGCGACTCATTGCGAACACAAACCCAGCGACGCCGTCCCCCGCTGACGGTAACAAACAAGGCCCGGCTCAACGTTTTAAAATAGTTTATTATTCTATGAACAAAGTTCGGCACCGGCCCGGCAACCGCTCCGAGTGCTCAGGACCTTCCACGGTCAATGGGATGTCAGTCAGCTCTCGCCCAAATAGGAGGGAGGTGTGTGTGTGTGTGTGTGGGGGGGGGGGGGATCCCATCTTCCTACTTGGGCCCCTCTCCCACCGCTCT
>NC_057757.1:9425635-9459680 GCF_004010195.1 Chiloscyllium plagiosum
CCTCTATCCCCCCCCTCCTCCTCCATCCCCACGGTCTGGGCGACGCGTGACAAAGTTATCGAGTTTCAGGGAAGGGTGACCCTATCCCTCAGCCTCCTGGACCGCTCTCGCCAAGAAGACCCTCCCCCCCCTCCTCCTCCTCCCTCCCCCCAAAGCCGTCAGCGGCAACCCAACCCAGGGGACGTCCGCCCGAATAAACGCTGTCGTTGTCCTTCCCTCGAGCGTCGTTGTCCACCTACTGCGCCGACGCGGGAGGGTTTAAGGGGGGGGAGGGGCTTCCCGCCAGTCGGCGGCCTCCCCTGACTGACCCGGGGGACGCCATTTTGTTTCAGCCGGCCCCGCCCACGCAGCTTCGCGGGGCGCGTACGCGCGCGCGCGCGCGCTGCGGCCGTTTATTTCTCCCGCGCCTCCGAGGATAAGTCTGCCAACGTTGACGGGCTCCCGCTCGGAAAAGCGTTCCGCGGGTGAAACGCAACTTCCGGTAACGGTTCGGGCCTCCTCCGTGAGAGAGGTGGGCGGGAATAGAAACCCACTGCGATTGGTCAGTTCAGAGGGGGAACAGGCTCCCCGAATTGTCACGTGTGTCCTGTGTGTGTGTGTGTTTTTTTTTAAACTTTAACGTCCACTTGGTTGGTGTCGGGTCCGTTTTTATTCGAGTCCGCCGCTCACCCTACCCCCCCACCTTCCCGCGCCCACCTTTTTTTGTCAGTGGGAAAGAAACGGAGGGGATACGTGCTGTACAAAAGAGCTCAGCTCTGAGGTAATGCGGCCCGTCGTCGAAACCCATTTCCTCGGCGGCGGCGGCGGCGGCGGGAAAAAAAAACCACTCCGAAATTAAACAGAAAGAAACGATCAGAGGTTCAAACCGTCGAGTTCAACACTCCAAACCGCCGCGTTTTTTCAACAAGGATCGATTGGGGCTTATCCCATTGAATGGTCACGGGACCGCAGGAAGGCCGGGGCCTCCCGTTTCCTCGACAAGTGTTTTGGAAGATTCCTCAGAGACATCGCGCGGGAGGTGGTGGGGGGGGGGAGGGTTTGCCTCGCCCTCTTTTTCCCCACCCCCCCCCCCCTCAAAAAAAGTGTGTCATGTGGGTGGAAAAATATTGTAATTATTCAGCTCAAACGCTTCACGTTCCGAAAGGTTGTCGGATCCAGTCGAACCTCGGCCTAGCGTGTCCTCGAGGGTGGGGGCCCCCAGGTGTGGATCTGTCTCCCCTGGCGACGCGGCCGGAGGCTGTGCCCGGCTCCGGACTATACCCGGGTGGTGGAGTGTGGGTGCGGCAGCGTGTTGTTGTGCCCGGCCGGGTAGGTGTTGAACGAGTGGAGGGGCTGCATGCCGCCGATCGTACTGGGGATCATGGTGATGGTGCTGGGGGTCATCAGGGGGACGTCGTCGGGCGCCCTGCGCAGCGCCAGGGTGTAGTCGGGCGGGCAGGCCGGCCGCAGGATCTCGTGGGGCCGCAGAGGCTCCAGGTCGTGCCCCTCGTGGTCGCTGTGCTTGATCTGAAGCGACATGATCTCCTCCTCCTGGGCGTGCGCCAGCTCATTGCTGGGGTTGCGCTGGGGACTGAGCCGGCGGTGGAGCTCATGCCTCTTGTCCCGTTTGTAGTAGAGGGCGGCGAATGCCAGGATGTTGAGGAAGAGCAGCGAGGCCCCCACCGCCACGGTCACGCTCAGCTCCGTGGAGTAGTCCCGCGAGTCCTTGGGCAGGCGGGCGTAGTTGGGCGGGTGGTCGGTGTGCTCCTGCTCGGGGGGCGAGGTGACAAACGGCCGTTTGGTGGTGACCGTCCAGCCTTTGCCGTGGGCCCGCTTGGTCATGAAGGGCTCTTCCAGAGGGCTCCTGGTAGTGGTGGAGGTGTACTGGAGGAGCTCGTGCAGGTTGTGGAGGTGGGGGACCAGCTCCAGCCAGAATGCCACTTTGTTGGCACGGTAATGCTCCCGGATCCGCGGCTTCAGGCCGATGTGGAGGTAGGGCTTCTCCTTGGAGTTGAACTTGGTCCAGGCGACCTCCTCGAAGCGGTTGGGCTTGGTGTGGATGAACTTGGTGTCTTGGGGGACCGGCTTGTTGGGGTCTCTGCGGGGAAACAGAGGCAATGAAAGACCCAATCAAATCACTCAGGTCTTGTCTTCCCGAAACGAGGGTGACCTGAGGGAACGTGACTTCACACGACGCGCGTCTCAGGAATGCACCACCCGGAAATGTGGGGGAGGGGTTCAAGAGGGCGTTTGGACGGTGGCGTGGGGTTAGCTCAGTTCGCTGGACAGCTAGCTTGCAATGTGGAGTGATGCCAACGCGTATGGGTCCGACCCCTATCATAGGTGAGGTTACCACAAAAGACCACCACAAAGGGGCGTGGAATGTAACAGGAGTGGACTCGCCAACTTTAAGGGCATTTCAATGGTCATTGGATATACATGTGGATGAGAATGGAATAGGGCAGGTTAGACGGGCTTCAGATTGGTTCCACAGGTTGGCACAGCATGGAGGGCCAAAGGACCTGTACTGCGCTGGAATGTTATCTGACTCTCCTTGTCTGAGCCATGGAGACTCTCAGGTTAAACTCTGTGTGTGTCTCTCTCTCTCTCGTCGGGGTTTAGTTTGAATGTAAATGGTATGCACAGGTATGAAGAATAGGGCGTGCTCTTGGCCCACTGTAGCACCGAAACAAGAAGGTTTTAAAGGGTATTTTAAATCGTTTATTCATCCATTTACTGGCAATGGGCAGCACTTACCCGGCCCAGCATTCAAACTCCATCCCTAATTACTCAAAGAACGGTCAAGAGTCATCCACATTGTTGTGGATGTGGAGTTAAATGTAAGCCTAGACTGGGTCAGGACAGCAGATTTCCTTCCCTGAAGGATAATGGTGAACCGTGATGGGTTTTCCAACGATCAGGCTGTGGGGGCCAGGTCAGTGAATATATTTAAGAATGAGATGGATCGATAGGTTCCTGAGTATCACGGGGATCCAGGGTTACAGGGAGGAAGCAGGAGAATGGGATTGAGAAACCTATCAGCCATGACTGAATGGCAGAGCAGGCTTGATGGACTGAATGGCCTAACTCCTATGTCTGATGGTCTTACAATCCAATGGCCATGCCAGGAGGGGTTGGGGGTGTTATGGAAGCATGCTGGGATTTCAGAGAGGGGCCTCACCAATGCCCCGCCTCCCCACACCCTTCGACCCCTATCCAATCCCGGGCTCCGAACCCGGTGACCTTACACTCCCACCCCCTACCCCGGGGATAGTCGGTTACCCCACTCCACCCCCGAGGATGGCACATTTGCTCGCTCACTCACCCGGTCTTGGCAAAGTTGGTCCAGTAGGTCATCACCACGGCACTGAGCATGACATCGTTCTTGGAGAAGTTACAGGGGAAGAGCTCAGTGACACCGATCATGGGGATCCCGAAGACGTACGGGATCTCGTCGCCGTGCGCAGCATCAGCCCACACCGCCTTCATCTCGCTCTGGCAGTGGTGGTAGAAGGTGTAGAAATAGGTGGGGGACTGGTACTCGGCGTGGAGCCGGGCGGTAGCGATGGCCGGCGCCACCCACTGGTGGTCGGTGAACAACGCCAGCAGGGTCTTGCGACGCATCTCGCCATTGTCACGGTCTGCCCAGTCGGTGTACATGAACTTGATGGTCTCCCGCAGGATGTCCTTGCCCTCTGGGTACCCGTACAGGTTGTCCACGAAGTTGGACACGGCAAAGTCGAAGTAGCTGGCTGAGATGCCGTCTTCGTTGTCCACCAGGGACTCCACAAACTTGAAGCCCTCGCCCTGGTTCACCCCCAGCAGGATGTCGTAGTTGAGGAACTCGCCCTGCTCCATCAGGATCTCGGGGTCATCCGGGAGCACGTCGCCGTCGACGACAGGCCCGAAGGCGATGTGGTACCGGGTGGGTTGGATGTCCTGGTCGACCAGCTCACGGTAAGACTTCCGCCGCAAGCACTCCACCACGTCAACGGTCTCCGGGAAATTGCAGCCCACCTTCTTGGCCAGGATACGGGTGTACTTGGCTGGTTGGTAGTTGACCGACCAGCTGGAGATGGCGGTGCCACTCTGAGCAATGGCGCGCTGAAACAGACCTGCGGTGGGGGTGGGGGGGAGAGACGGAAACCTCAGGCATGAGGGGCTTTCACTGCGGTCGCCATTTCACCCTCGTCATGTACCACCGCGTACCATCGAAAACGACACACAGACATAACAATGGAGCAAAACAGACCCAAAATACTCAGCCGATGTCGTCTTTCCCCCTTGACCTTCCCACCCGGTAATTCCGAACCCTCCCTGAGTACAGGAGCAGCCCATTTGGTCCACTCTGCTGTTTTAATGCCCTTTCCCTCTCCTCGCTCCCTCGTCCACTCTCTCTGGTCTCTGTACTGCTGGGCCTGTGCTGTAATGTTCTATAAGAGCCCTGTACTGCGCTGTAAATTTATCCATATATAAAAGACAAGAGTGTTGGAAAACGGTTGGCTCACTCAAGGACAAAAGAAGGAATCTGAAGGCAGAAGAGTTGGTGAGGTCCTAAATGAATACTTTGGGCCTGTCTAAACCAAGAACACCCAGAATGCCTCAGCAGTGACCACTCACAGACCAGGGAGTACACTTCCCAAGACAACTAACAATAAGCTTCCTGGAAAGGGTGGTGTTTGTCACTGGCCACCCGGGTGTTTTCCTATCTTCCTGGTGGTGGAATTAGAATAAAGATTCGTGCACTTTGTGTCTTTCACTGTGTCTCACACCTGCACACACACACCATGGGTGCTGGGGAAAAGATAAGCACTACCGCAGTTAGGCGGTAGTGTGGGGGTTAAATTTAAAAAAAACAATAAGCTTCCTGGACCCGATCAACACAGCTGTCCTAAAGACCTAAGGGCAGTGTCATACCCTAGAGATACCAAAGGACAGGTCAGACGGAGAGGCACCAGCATACCTCGCTCACAGGCGAGCAACAATGGAGACACCTTACTGTCAGGAAAAGGGACACTCCCACCTCCCTGGGAAGAGAGCTGGAATCTCCTGATTCCATTAGGAATTGATCAGTGCTGCCAGGATTCCTCACTTTATCGATATTCAGGCCATTCTTCTGATAACTGCTTTTATTATCAAATACATTGTATTTTCCCTGTTGTTAATTAACAGCATTTTACACAACACCAATAAAACCTCGCTTGATTTTCAGCTAGAGGAAGAGAGTTGATTCTCCTGTTCCTTGGATGCTGCCTGACCTGCTGCGCTTTTCCAGCAACACATTTTCAGCTCTGATCTCCAGCATCTGCAGCCCTCACTTTCTCCTAGAGGAAGAGAGTTCCACCTATCTGGGCAGACTGTCTGTGCTGTTTCAGCTTGGTCAGTTTCTCTTCCGCGATATCGCCGTGTTCATAAACGATTTGTTAATTTCACTTTGAGCTGTGTTTTGTAATCTCTGTTTTACTGGGCTAATTTCTCCGACAGAAAGGACACTGAGTACAAGGAGAGGCAAGTTACGCTACAGCTTTCCCGAACTTTAGTTAGGCCACACTTGGAATATTGCGTACGGTTCTGGTCACCACACTTCCAGAAGGATGTGAATGCTTTGGAGAGGGTACAGAAAGGGTTTACTGGGATGATGCCTGGTATAGGGGATTTTAGCGATGAAGGAAGGTTGGGTATGTTTTCGCTGGAACGCAGGAGGTTAAGGGGTCACCTGATGGAAGGTTATAAGATTGTGAATGGCATAGGTAGAGTGGACAAGTATGAGACTTTTCCCCAGGGTAGGGAGTCAATACTAGGGGACACAGGTTCAAGGTGCAGGGGGTGGAGTTTAAGAGAGATGTGTGAGGCCACAGGGGTGGTGAGTACCAGGAACGTGCTGCCAGAGGATGTGGTGCAAGCAAACACAACAGCAGCGTTCAAGAAACGCCTGGACAACTACATGGATAGGAAGGGAATAGAGGGATATAGGCCCTGTCAGTGAAGACAGTTTTAGTATGGAAGGGCAAAATGGGTCAGTGCAGGCTTGGCAGGCCGAAGGGCCTGTTTCTGTGCTGCTTTGGTCTTTGTTCTCATACAGGTGAAACATGACTTCCCAACTTCTATACTCAGTGCCCCGACCAATGAAGGTGAATATACCACTTGCCTCCTTTATTACCTGATCCATTTGTATTGCCACTTTCAGGGAACCAGTGACTTGGACCCAAAGATTCTTCTGTATATCAATGCTCCTCAGAGTCTTGGCGTCAGTGAAGACTGCAGATGCTGGAGATCAGAGATGAGAGAGTATGGTGCTGGAAAAGCACAGCAGGTCAGGCAGCATCCGAGGAGCAGGAAAATCAACCTTTAGGACAGAAGCCCCTCATCAGCAATTTAATCAGGAATCATTCCTGATGAAGGGCTTATGCCCGACACGTCGATTCTCCTGCTCTTCGGATGCTGCCTTCTTGTACTGCTGCAATCCCACCTGCTGTGGGTTGACCCACAATGCCCTTAGGGAGGGAATTCCAGGATTCTGACCCAGTGACCGTGAAGGAATGCCGATATAGTTCCATGTCAGGATGGTGAGTGGTTTGGAGGGGAACTTGAAGGTAGTGGTGTTCCCGTGTATCTCTACCATTGTCCTTCTAGATGGAGGTGGTTGTGGCTTTGGAAGGTGCTGCCTGAGGATCTTTGGTGAAATTCTGCAGGACATCTTGTAGATGGTACACATTGCTGCTACTGAGTGCTGGTGGGGAAGGGAGGGAATGTTTGCAAATGTGCCAATCAAGGGGCTGCTTTGTCCTGGGTGGTGTCGAGCTTCTTGAGTGTTGTTGGAGCTGCCCTCATCCAGGTAAGTGGGGAGTATTCCCTCACCCTCCTGACTTGTGCCTTGTAGATGTTGGACAGGATTTAGGGAGTCAGGCTAGATTCCCAGCCTCTGACCTGCTCTTGTAGCTACTGTGTTTATGTGGTGAGTTCAGTTGAGTTTCTGGTCAATGATAACTCCCAGGATGTTGACCATAGGGGATTTAGTGATGGTATCACCATTGAATGTCAAAGGGCGATGGTTAGATTGTCACTTATTGGCGATCGTCAGAACCTGGTATTTGTGTGGAGCGAATGTCGCTTGCCACTTGTCAGCCCAAGCCTGGATATTGTCCAGATCTTGTTGCATTTGAACATGGGACTGATTTAGTATCTGAGGAGTGGTGAATGTTGCTCAACACTGTGCAATCATCGGTGAACATTCCCACTTCGGACCTTCTGATGGAGGGAAGGTCATTGATGAAGCAGCTGAAGATGGTTGGGCCTGGGACACACCCCTGAGGATACTGATAAATGATAGTAAACTGAGGGGCAATAATTGGCTGGGTTGTATTTGTCCTTTTTTTTATATACAGGACATACCTGGACAATTTTCAACATTGTTGGGTAGGCGCCAGTGTAACTGGAACAGCTTGGCTAGGGGAGCGGCATGTTCTGGAACAAACATCTTCAGTATTATTACCGGAATGTTATCAGGGCCCACTGCCTTTGCAGTATCCAGTGTCTCCAACCGTTTCTCGATATCACATGGAGGGAATAGAGTGTGGCTGAAGACTGGTCTCTGTGACGCTGCGGACTACTGGAGGCGGCCGAGATGGATCATCCACTCGGCACTTCTGGCTGAAGAAGGCTGTGAAACCTTCAGCCTTATATTTCTCCCGATGCTCTGGGCTCTTCCATCATTGAGGATGAGGATATTTGTGGAGCCTCCTCCTCCAGTGAGTTGATGAATTGTCCACAGCCATTCCCGACGGGATGTGACAGGACTGCAGAGCTACGCTCTGATCCATTGGCTGTGGAATCACTTTGCTCTGTCACCGGCTGCTTATGCTGCTTGGCAAGTCGTCCTGTTTGGGGGCTTCACCAGGTTGTCACCTCATCTTCAGGTATGCCTGGTGATGCTCCTGGCGTGCCTTCCTGCCCTCTCCATTGAACCAGGGCTGATCCAGTAGGGGATATGCTGGCCCATGGGGTTACAGTTTGTGCTGGAGTACAATTCTGCTGCTGTTAATTGCCCACAGTATCTCATGGATGCCCAGTCTCGATTTGCTTTGAAGTCTGTTCCATTGAGCACGGTGATAGTGCCACACAATATGATGGAAATTATTCTCAATGTGAAGGTGAGACTGTATCTCCACCAGGTCTTAGTGATACTGCCATGGACAGATGCATCTCCACCCGGCAGGTTGGTGAGGATGAGATTGAGTATGTTTTTCCCCCATGTTGGTTCCCCCCACCACTTGCCGCAGACCCCAGTCTAGCAGCAACGTCCTGGAGGACCCGACCAGCTCCATCAGTAATGCTGCTGCCCGACCCACTTCTGGTGGTGGGACAATGAAATCCCCCACTCAGAGTCCATTTTGCTCCCTAGTCACCCTCAGTGCTTCCTTGAAATGTCGATTAGGGTACCGATTCATCGGCTGAGGGAGGACGGAGCGTGGTCACCAGCCGGAGGTATCCTTGCCCAAATTTAACCTGAAGCCGCAAAACCTCATGGGGTCCGGAGTCAATGTTGAGGACTCCCAAGATAACTGTATCCCGCTGTACCGCTCCCTCTGCTGGATCTGTCCTGCCGGTGGTACAGGGCATATCCAGGGATGGTGATGGTCAAAGCGGTCATGTTTTAGAAGTGACCTGTATAATGAAGGGGGAGTGGTCAGCTCTCTGGCTGGGCTGAGGCAGTTTACTTAATCCAGAACTGGCTGTGAGTTCAACTGTGAGCTATGTGGAAACTCTCCCTCTTTCTCTCCTGTATTCTATTTGTACTGGTTTTTAAGGGAGTTTGCTTATTGGGACTGTTGTGTTTATTTGGAACAGCATAATTAAGTCTACTTTGGATAGACTGAGTTCTGTAAGGGTTCTTTATTGTGTTCTTTGTGAATAAGTTTTTGTCTGTTTTAAAACCTGGTAGCCAACCTCACTAAATTACTCCGGGTAATTTTCACTCTACACTTACTGAGACAAATTGCAAAGTTATCATGTGGACTGCCTGCTTCAGAATGTTTTGAGTGGCCTGGTTTAGTCCATACACTGTCCTCATCAAATACTTCAAGGACAGAGACAGCATGGGTTTAGGAACAGAGTAAAAACTTCTTCTATACTGTCCTCATCAAATACTCCCAGGACAGGCTCAGCACAGAGCTGGAGAAAACTTGCTCCACAGAGACTGGAGTTCTGTCACAAAGTCCCCCTTCATTTCCACATGGAACGTCCTTGATATTGACCCAGTGCTTTCAGCGCCGGCTCACAGAGTCAGCAGAACCTCTGACACCCCTGTTTAGGGGAGTCACCGGGCTCTCTGCTTGGACTGAGTTAACAGCCCAATTAGAGAACTCGTATCCCATGAGAAATGAAACCAGAAATTGCTGGAAAAGCTCAGCAGGTCTGGCAGCATCTATGGAGAGAAATCAGAGTTAACGTTTCGGGTCAGGTGACCCTCAGAACTGTTCAGAAGATATTCTTTGAGGTCCATTGGCTGACCTCATTACAATCACTTACATCCCCACTGATTCAAGTAAAGCATCTTCTTACAATGTCCCCATCTCGCACTCCTGTGACAGGGACCGCACGGGGTGAGATACGTAGTAAGGACGTCTTTACTCTTTAACCTTAAACTAAAGCTCCCTCTACTCTCTTAGACTGAAAGCAAACAGAAAATAAAGCTCCATTGATACCATCCATCAAATACTCCCAGGGCAGGTACAGTCTGGGGTTAACTATTGAGTAAATCTCCCCTAGGAAAGTCCCCCATCAAACACTCTCAGGACATGGGTTTGCTACAGAGTTACACTCCCTCTACTCCTTTAAACAGAAAGAAAAATCTACTCCACCTCTAACACTCACTGGACAGGAATCACATAGGGTTAGATGCAGAGGAAAGCTTGCTCTACTGGTTTACACTGGAGGTAAACTGGACGACAGGAGTGAAACAGCACGGGGGTTGGCCATTCAGCCCAACCAGTTCATGCACCCAAAGACATCCAGTGAGTTTTGAGAAGATTTGTAGCTTAGGTTGAAGTTTTGGATGTAGGTTTGCTTGCTGAGCTGGAAGGTTTATTTCCAGATGTTTCATCACCCTACTAGGTAACATCTTCAGTGGGCCTCAGGCGAAGTAATGCTGAAAATTCCTGGTTTCTTTGGGCGTGTGATGTCATTTCCTGTGGTGATGTTATTTCCTGTGGTGAAGTACCCTACTAGGTGACATCTTCAGTGGGCCTCAGGCGAAGTAATGCTGAAAATTCCTGCTTTCTATTTATATGTTTGGGTTTCTTTGGGCGTGTGATGTCATTTCCTGCGGTGATGTTATTTCCTGTGGTGAAGTCACTTCCTGCTCCTTTTCTCAGGGGGTGGCAGATGGGGTCTAACTTGATGTGTTTGTTGATAGAGCTCAGGTTGGAATGCCATGCTTCTAGGAATTCTTGTGTATGTCTTTGTTTGGCTTGTCCTAGGATGGATGTGTTGTCCCAGTCGAAGTGGTGTCCTTCCTTACCCGTACGTGAGGATACTAGTTTGTGGCTAGTTGGTATTCATGTATCCTGGTGTCCTTTCTAATCCCATGTTCTGCACATGGCCCATATCCCTGCGTCTTATAGCACTTAAAATGTACCTGGATCTGCATATTAATAGAGCTTAAGGATCTCTGCTCCACCATCAACCCAGGTAGTGAATTCCACACCCCCACCACCCACATCTATTCTTTCTGCTGCTGAGTTTGAATCTATGAAACCTGGCTTTTGAACCATCTGCCAAGGTTACTCCTGCCTACTCCCATCTCTACTTCCCACAATCTTGTCTATGTTGTGAAACTTGAAAGGGTTCAGAAAAGATTTACAAGAATGTTGCCAAGGTTGGAGGATTTGAGCTACAGGGAGAAGTTGAATGGGCTGCGGCTGTTTTCCCTGCAGATTCTGAGGCTGAGGGATGACCTTGTAGAGGTTTATAAAATCATGAGGGGCATGGACAAAGTCTTTTCCCTGGGTTCGGGGAGTCCAGAACTAGAGGACATAGGTTTAGGGTGAGATGGGAAAGATATAAATGTTGCCAAGGTTGGAGGATTTGAGCTATAGGGAGAAGTTGAATAGGCTGGGGCTGTTTTCCCTGCAGATTCTGAGGCTGAGCGATGACCTTGTAGAGGTTTATAAAATCATGAGGGGCATGGAAAAAGTCTTTTCCCTGGGGTCGAGGAGTCCAGAACTAGAGGACATAGGTTTAGGGTGAGATGGGAAAGATATAAAAGAGACCTGAGGGGCAACCTTTTCACGCAGAGAGCGGTACATGTATGGAATGAGCTGCCAGAGGAAGTGGTGGAGGCTGGTACAATTGCAACATTTAAGAGGCATTTGGATGGGTATATGAATAGGAAGAGTTTGGAGGGATATGGGCCGTGTGCTGGCAGGTGGGACTAGATTGGGTTGGGATATTTGGTGGGCATGAACGAGTTGGACTGAAGGGTCTGTTTCCATGCTGTACAGCTCTATGACTCTATGACCTCAAACATGTCGCCCCAGTTTTCTCTGTTAGAAAGGAAATAACATCAACGTTTCCGACCTCTCCTTGTAGCTACAACTCTCCAGCCCTGGCAATATTCTGATAAATTGTCTCTGCACTTTCTCCAGAGCAGTTGCGTTGTTCCTGTAACGTGGTGACCAGAACTGCCCACAATATTCCCCTCGTGGTCTCACCTGTATCTTATACAGTTTCATCATTATATCCCTACTTTTGTGCTCTATTCCTCTGCTAGTGGAGAACATTCCGCAGAGCTGCCTAACAACCTTATCTACTTGCACTTGCAAACTGAAATCTCTCACTTCATCTCCCTCTCTCAGTATATTCCCGTTTACTGTGTATTCCCTTTTACTGTTGCATTACCTAATACTTATCAGAGTTGAACTCCACCTGCCACTTTCCTGTCCACTCAACCAACCCATCTATATCAATTTGAGCTTACAGCTATCTAATACATAACCCACTATACACTGTCCATTTCTGTGTTTCTTGCTGATTTCCCAGTTGTGCCCAGCCCATTCAAGTTCAAATTGTTAGTGTATTAAATAAACAGCAGGGGGTCCCAACACTGTGGGACAGCATTGACACAGCTTTCCACTCGCAAAGGCCGCTATCTTTATGTCCTGTTACGAAGCCACCTTTAGATTCAGTTCAATTCCAGTGTGCTAGTGCAGTCTTAAGCTGCCTGAGGAAATCGTGTGTTCGAGAACAACAATATCAGATCCGACACTCTGGTTTACAGAGCTGTGGTGGTTCCCGCCCCCACCCCCCTCCCCATAAACCTCTGAGATATGGACTGTCTCCAGCAGGGACTTCGATGTGCTGGAGCAGTCTCACCAACGCTGTCTGCGCAAGATCCTGCCAATCCACTGGGAAGACAGACGCACCAACGTCCTCAACCAGGTATCGAGGTTCTGACCGTCCTTGATTGGCTGCAATGGGTTGGGCACGTCGTCCCCATGAGACTCCCCCGCAGTAGGTGCTTTCTACTCCCAGCTCCAGAATGGCAGACGGGCCCCAGGTGGACATAGCAAGTGCCTCACGGATACACTCACTGGCAAAATGCAGCATTCCCACTGACACCTGGGAATCACTGGCCCAAGATCATCCAACATGGAGGAGGAGCATCTGGGAACGTAAGAACCATGGGGCGGCATAGTGCCTCAGTAGTTAGCACTGCTGCCTCACAGTACCAGGGACCTGGGTTTGATCCCAGCCTTGGGCGACTGTCTGTGTGCAGTTTGGACAATCTCCCTGTTTCTGTGTGGGTTTCCTCCCACACTCCAAAGAAGTGCAAGTTAGGGCGAATTGGCCATGCTAAATTGCCCATAGTGCCCAGGGGATGTGCAGGTTAGGGTGAACTGGCAAGGCTAAATTGCCCATAGTGTTCACAAATGTGTAGGTTGGGTGCATAAGTCAGGGGTAAGTACAGGATTTTCAGATAGGGGAATGGGTCTAGGTGAGTTACTCTTAGGAGGTTCGCTGTAGACTTGTTGGGCCGAAGGGCTTGTTTCCATACTGTAGGGATTCTATGAGTCTATCTAACCCCATACAGTCCCTGTCCTGAGAGAGTGTTGATGGGGACAGTGTCAGATTTAACATGAACAATTGATCCAGCATCCACTGCTGTTTGTGGAAGAGAGTTCCAAACCTCTCCCACCTTCAACATCCGAGTGAACAATCCATTCGGCCCCGGCGAATTTCAATGATTCCAACTCCTCTAACACGTTCCCTCTCAATATTTCACATTGCTCCTCTTGGATTACTATATTCACATCATCCTGTTCGTTTGTGAATCCAGAGTCAAAAAATTCATTAAAAATTGTTCCCGCATTCTCTCCATCTTCAGACAAGGGGAACTTCATCTGTGGTAGGTTCCACATTTTCTTAAATTATCCGTTTGCTCTTTACACACTGGTAAAACATCTTTGGCTTTTCCCTTATCTTGCTTGCTAATATTTTTTGTCATGTCCTCTCCTTGATTTCATTATTTCTATTTCCACATGATCCCTGGTGCTTTCTAAACTCATCTATGCTATCTACAGTGTTGAGTTTTTTTGTGATTATCCTAAGTTTTATTTTACTGTTTAATCTTCCCCTTGTTTTTCAAAACAGCCAAGGGGATCTAGATTTGGCAGGACCATTCCGAGAGCGGACATGTCTGCTTTGTGCCCTAAGGTTCTCACTATTTAGCGCCTCCCACTGGTTTTCCACTGATTTATCCTTTAGCAGTCCTGTCCAATCCATGACAGCCAAATCACTACTCAGTTTTGTAAAATTTGCCTTCCCCCAGTTAAATACTTTTGCTCCTGATTTATCTCTGCCCACTTCTACAACATTATTAAATCTGTGGGTGGCACGGTGGCTAGCACTGCTGCCTCACAGCACCAGGGTCCCAGGTTCAATCCCAGCCTCGGGCGACTGTCTGTGTGGAGTTTGCACATTCTCCCTGTGTCTGTGTGGATTTCCTCCCACAATCTAAAGATCTGTAGGTTAGGGTGGATTGGCCATGCTAAATTGCCCATATTGTTCAGGGATGTGTAGGTTAGGTGCGTTAGTCAGGGGGAAATGTAGAGTAGTAGGGGCGAAGTTTCCACACTAAAACAAGAAACTGTGGTCACTATCTCCGATACGGTTACCCACTTGCCCATCTCCATTTCGTGAAACTAAACCCAGAGTTGTGTCACGCATTGGTTCAGAAGAATTTCCTGGCCATGGTACAAGCCCTTCTTCCAGAACACGATAGTTGTGTTCCTGTGTGACCCTGCACTTTTTAAAAATCATGCAATACAAACAGCACTTAAAGTGTTTGCAGTCTAATCGTATTATAGCCAACACGTACTTTAAAAGAAACAGCATTACCTATTCACCCACTGACGTTATAGCCAATTTGCATTAACGAGGGACTCATTACAGAACTACCTGTACGTGATTGTTTTTCATCCTCCTACTGTTACTGCCCTCTTATTCCCCGAGACAGAAGTTAGTCTCCATTTCTGTTCTTCTATCTCCCTCGTGCTGTTTGGAGTCTGTGATAAACTCCTCATAGTGGGACTGTCACTGTTTTATTCCTAAACTCAGCCTAGAGAGTCTCATCTGTTAACTCATTTAATATATCGTGCCTTCTCAGAATTGTAATTGGTCTTTAACCAATATTGCTAATCCCCTCCTTTTTGGTCACCCACTCTACCCTGCCTGAAAACTCTGTATCCTTTGTGGATTGTTTCTGGGACACCCACACCCACCTCCCCGTGGCTTTAACACTTCAACTTCCCCTCCCACTCCGGCAACGACATGCAGATCCTGGGCCTCCTCCATCACCAAACCCTCTCCACCTGACGCCTGGAGGAAGAATACCTCACCTTCCACCTTGGGACCCTCCAACCGCACGGGATAAATGTGAATTTCACCAGCTTCCTCATTTCCCCTCCCCCTACATTATCCCAATCCCAACTCTCCAACCTCGGCACCACCCTCCTGACCTGTCCATCACCTTTCCCATCTATCCTCTCCACCCTCCTCTCCGACCTATCACCTCCTCCCTCACCTTCACCTACCTATGGCATTTCCAGCTACCTTCCTCCCAACCCCAAACCCCTCCCATTTATCTCTCAGACCCCTTAACCCACAAGCCTCATTCCTGATGAAGGACATGCCCGAAACGTCGATTCTCCTGCTCCTCGGATGCTGCCTGACCTGCTGTGCTTTTCCAGCACCACTCTCTCGACTGAAAACTCTGTGCTCAGGATTTCTGAGCTGCCAGTTTTGCCCATCCTTTTATAAGCTCTCCATCACAGCAACCAAGATCACACTGCCACGTGTTACCTGTGCCCTTCGTTCATCTCCCTTAATTCTAAGACAGTAGAACCCCCCCCACCCTGTATCCACGGATTTGTTTTCCCCGGTTTCAGTTATCTGCAGTTTGCCGGATGTTGCATGGAACATTTCAGAAGTAATTCCAGGGGGCTACGGGGAGGTACGTTTCTCTCCTAAATGCAGTTCTAGGCATCCTTGGTAGGTCTTGGAACGTATCACCCGCGGATGCAGGGGTCACCTGTGTACGTTGAAGTGTGAACAGTTCAATCCCATCAATTTCCTTTGCTTTTGGGTCCGTGTGCCTCCTGTCCTTCTGAGTCGCTGACTACATCACCAGCTAATGGGCGGCACGGTGGCACTGTGGTTAGCACTGCTGCCTCACAGCGCTAGAGACCCGGGTTCAATTCCCGCCTCAGGCGACTGACTGTGTGGAGTTTGCACATTCTCCCCGTGTCTGCGTGGGTTTCCTCCGGGTGCTCCGGTTTCCTCCCACAGTCCAAAGATGTGCAGGTCAGGTGAATTGGCCATGCTAAATTGCCCGTAGTGTTAGGTAAGGGGTAGATGTAGGGGTATGGGTGTATTGCGCTTCGGCGGGTCAGTGTGGACTTGTTGGGCCGAAGGGCCTGTTTCCACACTGTAAGTAATCTAATCTAATCTAATATTCTGCCTCCTGCCTGCTGATCTGAGTCTGACCCACCCAAGCCTACGCTTCAGTTCCCATTCCCCTGACAGGTTCGTGTAAATTCTCACCAACGGAACTCGTGAAACAACCACCGAGGATATTTGTCCCAGCTCTGCCCGGGTGCAACTTGCACAGATACCACATTCCCCAGAAATGGTCCCAATGCCCCATGACTAACACCCCCCCATGTTTCTGGGCAGTGCATTCCAGACCCTAACCACTCGCTGGGAGGAGAGGATTTTCCCTCCCCTCACCCTTGCACATGACTTCGACTCCACCACAAACTCCGTGGACCCCTAACTCCATGGAAGTCATTCCTGGGCTGTTGATAACAGACACCACCTCCACCCCCTCCAGTGCTGGCTATTGGAGTGGACGAGGGATGCTGTTGGAGCTACAATGGAAACACAGTTAACCGATGCTAATGCAAAGCTCCCACAGCGAACAATGCACCATTACCTTCGAGGTGCTCATTACTCAGAAATATCGAATTTTGACCCATGATGCTTTTCTCTTTCTCTCCTTTTTTTTTGGTTTTGACAATTTTGGATCATGCATGCAAGAACAGTAAAATATTCCAAGCGTGAGATATGGCTCCCATCTGTCAGTTAGACCAACACTACCCGTCTCTCAGGGACGGTTAAAATCTCGCGTTGCTTCTGGACCTATTGAGCTCAGGCAATGCTTTGGTCTCCCTCCTTGGTCCTCTAGTTCTCTGCCTCACTCTCCCTTGGGGAGCAAGACTGTGCCCCGTACAAACACCAAGTGGGTTCTTTGAGTAGAGTTGGAAAGTGGGTGACCTGATCGCAGAGTCTTTACAATCACGGAGGGTATTCGATAAAATGGATGTCGACAAGAACTTAGAGACAATCTCTAATCAATCTCATATGGAACTCAGGAGAAACATATTCACCTACAGATTTGGGAGACTGTGGGACTTACTCCCATAGGGAGTGGGGTAGAATATGGGACTCACTCCCACAGGGAGTGGGGGAGAATATGTGACTTACTCCTACAGTGAAGTGGAGGAATATGCCACTTGTTGCCAAGGGAAAGAGGGGAGAGTATGGGATTGGCTCCCACAAGAAAGAGGGAGTATGTGGGACTCGCTCCCATAGAGATAGGGCCAGGAAAATAGTAACAATATTAAATGGGCTTAGTCACAGGAGACAGAGGGTAGTGGTGGGAGGGAACGGAGGGTTGTGACGAGTGGTGTTCCACTGGATCAGTGCTGGGACCTGCTGTTCATGGTCTGTGTAAATGATTTGGAGGAAAATGGGGCTGGTCTAATTAGTAAGTTTGTGAATGATACTGAGATTGGTGGAGTTGTGGATAGTGAGGAGGATTGTCCACGGATGCAGTAGGATATAGATCGGTTGGAGACATGGGCAGAAAAAAGGCAGATGGAGTTTAATCCAGACACGTGTGAGGTGATGCATTTTCGTCGGTCAAATAGAGGTGGAAATTACAGAGTGAATGGCAGAACCCTTCAGTGTATTGAAATGCAGAGGGATCTGGATGTGCAGGTGCACAGTTCACTGAAGGTGACAGCGCAGGTAGATAAGGGAGTAAAAAAGGCCTATAGCATGCTTGCCTTCTTTGGAAGGGGCAGTGAGGACAAGGAGAGGCAAGTTATGCTGCAGATTTACAGAACTTTAGTTCGGCCACACTTGGAATACTGCGTATAGTTCTGGTCACCACACTTCCAGAGGGATGTGGATGCTTTGGAGAGGGTAGAGAATGGGTTTACCAGGATGTTGCCTGGTATGGGGGATTTTAGCAATGAAGGAAGGTGGGATAGGCCGGGTTTGTTTTCACTGGAACGCAGGAGGCATCACCTGATAGAAGGTTATAAGATTGTGAATGGCATAGGTAGGGTGGACAGTATGAGGCTCTTCCCCAGGGTAGGGGGTCAATACTAGGGGACACAGATTCATGGTGCAGAGGGTGGATTTTAAGAGAGATGTATGAGGCAAGTTTTTCACACACACAGGGGTGGTGAGTGCCTGGAACGTGCTGCCAGAGGATGTGTGGAAGCAAACACAATAGCAGCGTTCAAGAAACACCTGGACAACTACATGGATAGGAAGGGAATAGAGGGATATGGGTCCTGTCAGTGAAGACAGTTTCACTATGGGGGGGGCGGCAAAATGGGTCAGCGCAGGCCTGGAGGGCCGAAGGGCCTGTTCCCGTGCTGTACTGTCCCTTTTTAATATTGATTTTGGGGTTGGAAGTGAGGGAGACAGGACGAGGAGGATATGCTGATAGGGGAATAAAGAGGAGGTGGGAAGGGGTCTGTGAAGGTGAAGCATCAGCTGATCTCCAAATGGCCTGTAGCTAGAAGATTCTCTGTAAATTCCATGTCAATGATTGAACAAAGAGACCTTGGAGTGCAGATTCATAGCTCCTTTAAAGTAGAGTCGCAGGTAGATAGGATAGTGAAGAAGGCGTTTGGTATGCTTTCCAATATTGGTCAGTCTATTGAGTACAGGAGTTGGGAGGTCATGTTGCGGCTGTACAGGACATTGGTTAGGCCAATGTTGGAATATTGTGTGCAATTCTGGTCTCCTTTCTATCGAAAAAATGTTGTGACACTTGAAAGGGTTCTAAAAAGATTTACAAGGGTTGGAGGATTTGAGCTATCAGGAGAGGCTGAATAGGCTGGTGCTGTTTTCCCTGGAGCGTTGGAGGTTGAGGGGTGATCTGATGGATTTTATAAAGTCATGAGGGGTGTGGATAGACAGAGTCTTTTCCCTGGGGAGTCCAGAACTAGCGGGCATAGGTTTACGGTGAGAGGGGAAAGATATAAAAAAGACCTAAGGGGCAACTTTGTCACATAAAGGGTGGTATGTGTATGGAATGAGCTGCCAGAGGATGTGGTGGAGACTGGTACAATTGCAACATTTAAGAGGCATTTGGATGGGTATATGAATAGGAAGGGTTTGGAGGGATATGGGCTGAGTGCTGGCAGGTGGGACTAGATTGGGTTGGGATATCTGGTCGGCATGGACGGGTTGGACCGAAGGGTCTGTTTCCATGCTGTACATCTCTATGACTGTGATTTTGAGCGGAGGGTGAAGGGCAATAACAACACACATTCCTGACACACAATTCTCTCTCTCATACACACACAAACACACACACTCTCACTCAACAAACACACTCTCATTCACACAAACACACTCACTCATACAAACACATGCACACACACTCACACATTCACACTCACACACCCAGTCTCTCTATCTCTCTCACACACACAGTCTCTCTATCTCTCACACACACACCCTCTCTCACACACATACAGTTTCTCTCTCACACATGCACACTCTCTCACACACACAGTCTCTCTATCTCCCACACACTCATCCAGTTTCTCTCTCACACATGCACACTCTCTCACACATACACATACAGACACACACACACAAGACACAGCGACACTTCCACACACTCAATCACGTGTGTAAACACCAAGCAGCTCATCACAGGTCACGATGGAGACACAGCTGTCACGATGGAGAGAGCACACAGTGAATTCCTGCAGCAGCCACAAAGGCAGTGGAGATGGGAATGCGCAAGCAATGGGCCGAAGGGTCTCTTCTGTACTATATGACACCACAACTCCAAGGAATGAGAATGTCTGAGATCTTAGAGAGGATCAGTCAGAGGTTAATCCCAGAATGATCCACGTTACTGACCCACACAAGGGCAATGTTGATCACGAGCATGAACATAACCCAGAGATGGCAGACACAAAGCTGGTGAAGTGATCAGCAGCTTTGTCTGCTCCTGGAAAGACAGGGAGCCAGGATTTCAAAAGGTGACAGCCAATACTCTAGAACTCACAGAAGTTGGGATTCACGTGACCACCCTAAAAACTGACTAGCAAGGAATCCTGTAAACACTGACACACGCACCCACCCACCAAGGAACCCCGTGGAAATACTGACACACTCCCCACTCTGGAAGCGCCATGGAATAACTGACATCTCCTGCAGGGACTGTCTGTAAATCCGAGGAAATTCTGAAGCCAGCAGGCGTCCCCGGAAAGTCTGAGGAAATCCACCCCAGGGCACCCCTGGAAATACTGACTCAAACCCACACTGCCTCTCATTCCGAGCCGCCCAAACCAGGGATTCCCCGTACATACTCATACATTCTACACAAAGACCCCTGTAAATACTGACACTTCCTCCGCAGGCTCTCCTGAAAACAGTGACATATTCCCACTGGGTACCACCTGTAAATACGGACACATTCCGACTGGGCACCCCTTGTATATACTGACACATTCCCACTGGGACCCCCCTGTAAATACGGACACATTCCCACTGGGGACCCCTGTAAAAACTGACACACTCCCACTGGGAATCCCTGTAAATACTGTTACACTCTCCCCAGGGACCCTCTGTAAACACTGTGACACTCTCCCCGGGGAAACCCTGTAAATACTGTCACATTCTCCCCGGGTCCCTCTGTAAATACTGTGACACTATCCCCAGGGACCATCTGTAAATACTGTCACAATCTCCCCAGGGACCCTCTATAAATAATGTTACACACTCCCCAGGGACCATCTGTAAATAATGACTCATCCACCCCAAGGTCCCTCTGTAAATACTGTCACACTCCCCCCGGGTCCCTCTGTATATACTGTCACACTCTCCCCAGGGACCCTCTGTAAATACTGTCACAGTCTCCCCAGTGACCCTCTGTAAATACTGTCACACTCTCCCCAGGGACCCTCTGCATATACTGACACACTCTCCCTTGGGACTCTGTAAATAATGTCTCACTGTCCCCAGGGATCTCCTGCAATAACTGTCACACTTGCCCCAGGGATCCTCTGCAAATACTGTTACTCTCTCCCCAGTGACCCTCTGTAAATACCATTACACTCTCCGTAGGGTCCCTCTAAATACAGTCACACTCTCCCCAGGGACCCTCAGTAAATACTGACACACACTTCCCAGGGACCCCCTGTAAATACTGTCACACTCCCCAGGGACCCTCCAAAAATACTGTCACACTCTCCCAGGCACCATTTGTAAATAATGACCCACACTCCCCAGGGATCCTCTGTAAATACTGTCAAACAATCCCAGTGACCCCCCTGTAAATAGTGACACACTCTCCCCAGCGACCCTCTGTAAATACTGTCACACTCTCCTCAGGGCCCCTCCGTAAATAATGTCATACTGTCCCAGAGACCATTTGTAAGTAATGACTCACTATCCCCAAGGGACCCTCTGTAAATACTGACACATTCCCACTGGGGACCCCTATTAATATGGACACATTTGCACTGGGTTTACCCTGTAAATATCGACACATTCCCACTGGGGACCCCCTGTTAATATGGACACATTTGCACTGGGTTTACCCTGTAAATATCGACACATTCCCACTGGGGACCCCCTGTTAATATGGAAACATTTGCACTGGGCATCCCTTGTAAATACTGACATTCCCACTGTGGAACCTCTGTAAATACTGACACATTCCCACTGGGGACTCCCTGCAAATACTGACACATTTCCACTGGGAATCCCTGTAAATATGACACATTCCCCCTGGGGACCGGCTGAACATACTGTCACACTGACCCCAGGGATCCTCTGTAAATACTGTTACACTCTCCCAGGGACCCTCTGTAAATAATGACTCGCTGTCGCCAGGGACCCTCTGTAAATACTGTCATACTCTCCCCGGGGAAACCCTGTAAATACTGTCACATTCGCCCCGGGTCCCTCTGTAAATACTGTGACATTCTCCCCAGGGATCATCTGTAAATACTGTCACAATTTCCCTAGGGACCCTCTGTAAATACTGTTACATACTCCCTAGGGACCATCTGTAAATAATGACTCACTCTCCCCAAGGTCCCTCTGTTAATACTGTCACACTCTGCACGGGTCCCTTTGTATATACTGTCACAGTCTCCCCAGGGACCCTCTGCAAACACTGTCCCCAGTGACCCTGTGTAAATACTGTTGCTCTCTCCCCAGTGACCCCCTGTAATACTGTCACTCTGCCCAGTGACCCTCTGTAAATATGGTCACACACTCCCCAGGGACCCTCTGTAAATACTGACATACTCTCCCCAGGGACCTTCTGCAAATAGTGTTACACTCTCCCCAGGGACCTTCTGCAAGTACTGTCACACTCTCCCAGAGACCATCTGTAAATGATGACTCACTCTCTGTAGGGTCCCTCTGTAAATACTGTCACACTCTCCCCAGGGATCCTCTGTAAATAATGACTCACTCTCCCCAGGGACCCTCTGTAAAAACTGTCACATTCCCACTGGGAACGCCTGCAAATCCTGACACATTGCCACTGGTCACCCCTTGTAAATACTGACACACTCCCACTGGGACCCCCTGTAAACACTGACACATTTGCACTGGGCATCCCCTGTAAATACTGACACGTTCCCACTGGGGACACCCAGCAACTACTGGCACATTTCCATTGGGCACCCCTTATAAATACTGACACATTTCCACTGGGACACCCTGTAAAACCTGACAAATTCGCACTGGGGAGTTCCTGTAAATACTGACAGATTCCCACTGGGAACCCCTGTAAATACTGACACAATCCCACTAGGGAGTCACTGTAAATACTGACACATTCCCACTGGGGACCCCTGTGTAAATACTGACACATTTCCACTGGGGACACACTGTAAATACTGACACATTCCCACTGGGGACTCCCTGTAAATACTGACACATTCCCATTGGGGACTCCCTGTAAATACTGACACATTCCCACTGGGGACTCCCTGTAAATACTGACACATTCCCACTGGGGACACACTGTAAATACTGACACTTTCCCACTGGGGACACCCTGAAAGTAATGACACATTCCCATTGGGGACTCCCTGTAAATACTGATACATTCCCACTGGGAACCTCCTGTAAATACTGACACATTTCCACTGGGGACTCCTGTAAAAACTGACACATTCCCACTGGGGACCCCCTGTAAATACTGACTCATTCCCATTGGGGACCCCCACTAAATACTGACACATTCCCATTGGGGACACCCTGAAAGTAATGACACATTCCCACTGGGGACCCCCAGTAAATACTGACACAGTCCCACTGGTGACACCCTGTAAATACTGACACAATCCCCCCGGGGACCCCTGTAAACACTGCTCCACCCTCCCCACAGACGCCCTGTAAATACTGTCACACTCTCCCCGCGTACCTCTGTATATACTGTCACACTCTCCCCGGGGACCCTCTGTAAATAATGTCACACTGTCCCCAGGGACCCTCTGCAAACACTGTCACACTCTCCCCAAGGACCCTCAGTAAATACTGTTGCTCTCTTCCCAGTGACTCTCTGTAAATACTGACACACTCTCCCCAGGGACCATCAGCAAATACTGTCACACTCTCACAGGGACCATCTGTAAATAAGGACACATTCTCCGCAGGGTCCCTCTGTATATACTGTCACACTCTCCCTAGGGACCCTCTGTAATACTGTCACAGTCTCCCTAGGGACCCCCAGTAAATACTGTTACACACTCCCCAGGGGCCCTCTGTAAACACTGCTACACTCTCCCCAGGGACCCTCTGTAAATACTGTCACACACTCCCCAGGGAACATCTGTAAATACTGTCACACACTCCCCAGGGACCCTCTGTAAATACAGTCACACTCTCCCCAGGGACCTCCTGTAAATACTGTCACACTCTCCCTGGGGACCCTTTATAAATATTGTCACACTCTCCCCAGGGACACTCTGTAAATACTGTCACACTATCCCCAGGGACACTCTGTAAATAATGTCAAACACACCCCAGGGACCCTCTGTAAATACTGTCACACTCTCCCCGGGAACCCCCCGTAAATACTAACACACTCTTCCCGGGGAGCCTTTGTAAATACCGTCACACTCTCCCCAGGGACCCTCTAAATAATGTCACACTGTCCCCAGGACCCTCTGCTAACACTGTCAAACTCTCTCCAGGGATCCTCAGTAAATACTGTTGCTGTCTTCCCAGGGACCCTCTGTAAATACAGTTACACTCTCCCCAGGGACCCTCTATAAATCTTGTTACACTCTCCCCAGCGACCGTCTGTCAATACAGACACACTCTCCCCAGGGACCCTCTGTAAATACTGCCACACTCTCCCAGGGACCATTTGTAAATAATGCCTCACACTCCCCAGGGACCCTCGGTAAATACTGACACACTCTCCCCAGGGACCCTCTGCAAATACTGTTACACTATCTCCAGGGAGCCCTTGTAAATGCTGTCATACTCACCGCAGGGACACTCTGTAAATACTGTCACACTCTCCCCAGGGACCCTCTGTAAATATTGTTGCTCTCTCCCCAGTGACCCCTTGTAGTACTGTCACACTCTCCCCAGGAACCCTCTGTAAATACTGTGACACTCTCCCCAAGGACCCTCTGCAAATACTGTCACACTCTCCCCAGGGACCCTCTGTAAATACTGTTACAATCTCCTCAGGGACCATTTGTAAATAATGCCTCACACTCCCCAGGGACCCTCTGTAAATAATGTCACACTGTCCCCAGGGACCCTCTGCAAACACGGTCACACTCTCCCCAGGGACCCTCAGTAAATATTGTTGCTCTCTCCCCAGTGACCCCTTGTAGTACTGTCACACTCTCCCCAGGAACCCTCTGTAAATACTGTGACACTCTCCCCAAGGACCCTCTGCAAATACTGTCACACTCTCCCCAGGGACCCTCAGTAAATACTGTTTGTCCACCCCAGTGACCCCTTGTAGTACTGTCACACTCTGCCCAAGGACCCTCTGCAAGTACTGTCACACTCTCCACAGGAATCCCCTGCAAATACTGATCCACTCTCCCCAGGGACCCTCTGTAAATATTGTCACACTCTCCCCAGAGACCCCCTGTAAATACTTCCATGCTCTTCCCATGACCCCCTGTAAATACTGTCTCACTCTCCCCAGGTAGTCTCTGTAAATACTGGCACACTGTCCCCAGGGACCCTCGGGTAAATACTGTCACACTCTCCCCAGGGACACTCCTGTAAATACTGTCATACATTCCACCAGGGACACTTTGTAAATACTGTCAGATGTTCACCAGGGATTCTCTGTAAATACTGTTACAATCTCCCCAGAGACCCCTGTAAATACAGTCACACACTCCCCATGGACCCTCTGTAAATACGTCTCACTCTCCCCAGGGATCCCCTGTAAATACTGTTACAATCTCCCCAGAGACCCCTGTAAATACAGTCACACACTCCCCATGGACCCTCTGTAAATACGTCTCACTCTCCCCAGGGACCCCCTGTATATACTGTTACACTCTCCCCAGGGACCCTCTGTAAATACTGTCATACATTCCCCCTGGGACGCCTTGTAGGTACTGTCAGATGTTCGCCAGGGATTCTCTGTAAATACTGTTACAATCCTCCCAGAGACCCCCTGTATATACTGTCACACTCTCCCCATGGACCCTCTGAAAATACTGTTACACACTCCCCAGGGACCCCCTGTAAATAATGTCACACTCTCCCGGGGACCCTTTGTAAATACTGTCACACTGTCCTCAGGGACCGTCTGTAAATACTGTTACACACTCCCCAGGGGCCCTCTGCAAACACTGCTACACTCTCCCCAGGGACCCTCTGTAAATACTGTCACACACTCCCCACGGAACATCTGTAAATACTGTCACACTCTCCCCATGGACCCCCTGTAATTACTGTCTCACTCTCCCCAGGTACTCTCTGTAAATACTGTCACACTCTCCCCAGGGACCCTCCTGTAAATAGTGTCACACTCTCCCCAGGAACCCTCCTGTAAATACTGTCATACATTCCCCCAGGGACGCCTTGTAGGTACTGTCAGATGTTCGCCAGGGATTCTCTGTAAATACTGTTAAAATCTTCCCAGTGACCCCCTGTATATACTGTCACACTCTCCCCATGGACCCTCTGAAAATAGTTCACACTCCCCAGGGATCCCCTGTAAATAATTTCACACTCTCCCCGGGGACCCTTTGTAAATACTGTCACACTGTCCCCAGGGACCGTCTGTAAATACTGTTACACACTCCCCAGGAGCCCTCTGTGAACACTGCTACACTCTCCCTAGGGACCCTCTGTAAATACTGTCACACACTCCCCAGGGACCATCTGTAAATACTGTCACACCCTCCCCAGGGACCCTCTGTGAACACTGCTACACTCTCCCTAGGGACCCTCTGTAAATACTGTCACACACTCCCCAGGGAACATCTGTAAATACTGTCACACCCTCCCCAGGGACCCTCTGTAAATACAGTCACACTCTCCCCAGGGACCCCCTGTAAATACTGTCACACTCTCCCTGGGGACCCTTTGTAAATACTGTCACACTCTCCCCAGGGACTCGCTGTAAATAATGTCAAACACTCCCCAGGGACCCTCTGTAAATACTGTCACACTCTCCCCAGGGACCCTCTGTAAATACTGTCATACATTCCCCCAGGGACGCTTTGTAGGTACTGTCAGATGTTCGCCAGGGATTCTCTGTAAATACTGTTACAATCCTCCCAGAGACCCCCTGTATATACTGTCACACTCTCCCCATGGACCCTCTGAAAATACTGTTACACACTCCCCAGGGACCCCCTGTAAATAATGTCACACTCTCCCGGGGACCCTTTGTAAATACTGTCATACTGTCCACAGGGACCGTCTGTAAATACTGTTACACACTCCCCAGGGGCCCTCTGTAAATACGGTCACACTGTCCCCAGGGACCCTCTGCAAACACGGTCACACTCTCCCCAGGGACCCTCAGTAAATACTGTTGCTCTCTCCCCAGTGACCCCTTGTAGTACTGTCACACTCTGCCCAGTGACCCTCTGTAAATACTGTCTCACTCTCCCCAGTTAGTCTCTGTAAATACTGGCACACTGTCCCCAGGGACCCTCGGGTAAATACTGTCACACTCTCCCCAGGGACCCTCCTGTAAATACTGTCATACATTCCACCAGGGACACTTTGTAAATACTGTCAGATGTTTACCAGGGATTCTCTGTAAATACTGTTACAATCTTCCCAGAGACCCCTGTAAATACAGTCACACACTCCCCATGGACCCTCTGTAAATACGTCTCACTCTCCCCAGGGACCCGCTGTATATACTGTCACACTCTCCCCATGGACCCTCTGTAAATACTGTTACACACTCCCCAGGGACCCCCTGTAAATACTGTCACGTTCCTTCTGGGGCCCCTTGTAAATACTGACACATTCCCCCTGGGGACCCCATGTAAATATTGACACATTCCCACTGGGGTCCCCTTGTAAATACTTACACATTGCCACTGGGTCACCCTGTAAATACTTACACAGTCCCACTGGGGTGCCCTTGTAAATACTGACACATTCCCACTGGGGTCCCCTTGTAAATACTGACACATTCCCTCCGGGGACACCCGGGAAATACTGACACATTCCCACTGGGGACTTCCCGTAAATACTGACACATTCCCACTGGGGACACACTGTAAATACTGACATATTCCCACTGGGGACCCATTGTAAATACTGACACATTCCCAATGGGGACCCCTGTAAATACTGACATATTCCCACTGGGGACCCATTGTAAATACTGACACATTCCCAATGGGGACCCCTGTAAATACTGACACATTCCCCTGGGGAACCCCTGTAAATACTGACACATTCCCACTGGGGACCCATTGTAAATACTGACACATTCCCACTCAGGACCCCAGTAAATACTGACACATTCCCACTGGGGAACCCCTGTAAATACTGACGCATTCCCACTGGGGAACCCCTGTAAATACTGGTACATTCCCACTCGGGACCCCAGTAAATACTGACACATTCCCACTGGGGATCCCAGTAAATACTGACACATTCCCACTGGGCACCCACTGTAAATACTGACACATTCCCACTGGGGATCCCAGTAAATACTGACACATTCGCACTGGGCATCCCCTGTAAATACTGAAATATTTCCACTAGGGACCCCCTGTAAATACTAACACATTCCCACTGGGGACCACCCGTAAATACTGACACTATCCCACTGGGGTTTCCCAGTAAATACTGACACATTCCCCCTGGGATCCACAGTAAATACTGACACATTCCCGCTGGGAACCCCCTGTAAATACTGTACCACGCTCCCCAGGCACCCTCTGTAAATAGTTTCGGACTCTTCTCAGTGACCCTCTGTAAATACTGTCACACTCACCACAGCGACTTTCTGTAAATACTGTCACACTCTCCCCAGGGACCCTCTGTAAATACTGTCACAATCTCCCCAGGGACTCTCTGTAAATACTGTCACACTCTCCACAGGGACTTTCTGTAAATACTGTTACACTCTCCCCAGTGACCCTCTGTAAATACTGTCACACTCTCCCCAGGGACTCTCTGTAAATACTGTCACACTCTCCCTATGGAACCTCTTTAAATACTGTCACAGTGTCCACAGGGACCCTCTTTAAATACTTTCACACTCTCCACAGGGGCCCTCTGTAAATAATGGCACACTCAACCCAGGGACCCTTTGTAAACACTGTCACACTGTCCCCAGGCACACTCTGTAAATACTGGAACACAGTCCCAAGGGACCCTCTGTAAACACTGCTACACTCTCCCTAGTGACCCTTTGTAAATACTGTCACACTCTCCCCAAGGACCCTCTGTAAATACTGTCACATTCCCACTGGAGACACCACTATAACAATGGACACATTCTCACTGGGAACCCCCCCCCCCGGGGCCTCCCTGTAAATACTGACACATTCCCACTGGGGACCCCCTGTAAATACTGACACATTCCCACAGAGGCCTCCCTGTAAATACTGACACATTCCCACTGGGGCCTCCCTGTAAATACTGACACATTCCCACTGGGGACCCCCTGTAAATACTGACACATTCCCACAGGGCCTTCCTGTAAATTCTGACACATTCCCACTGGGGTCACTGGGGACACCCTGTAAATACTGACACATTCACACTGGGAACCCCCTGTAAATACTGACACATTCCCACTGGGGCCTCCCTGTAAATACTGATACATTCCCTTTGGGCACCCGCTGTAAATACTGGCACATTCCCACTGGGGACCCACTGAATATACTGACATATTCCCTCTGGGGACCCCCTGTAAATACTGATACATTCCCTCTGGGAACCCTCTATAAATACTAACAAATTCCCAATGGGCACCCTTTTAAATACTGAAATATTCCCACTGGGTACTCCCTGTAAATACTGTCACATTTTCACTGGGGACACCCTGTAAATACTGACACATTCACACTGGGAACTCCCTGTAAATACTGACACATTCCCACTGGGGTTTCCCTGTCAATAATGACATAATCCGACTAGGGAACACCCTGTAACTACTGACACACTCCCACTGGAGACCACCTGTAAATACTGACACAATCCCACTGGGTCCCCCTGTAAATACTGACACATTCCCACTGGATCCTCCTGTAAATACTGACACATTCCCACTGGATCCTCCTGTAAATACTGACACATTCCTTCTGGGGACACTCTGTAAATACTGACACATTCCCACTGGATCCTCCTGTAAATACTGACACATTCCTTCTGTGGACCCCCTGTAAATACTGACACATTCCCACTGGGGACCCCCTGTAAACACTGACACATTCTAACTGGGGCCTCCCTGAAAATAATGACATATTCCCACTGGGGACTCCCTGTAAATACTGACACATTCCCACTGGGGACCGACTGCAAATATGGACAGATTTGCACTGGGGACCCCCTGTAAATACTGACACATTCGCACAGGGCATCCCCTGTAAATACTGAAATATTCCCACTGGAGACCACCTGTAAATACTGACACATTCCCACTGGGGTTCACCAGTAAATACTGACACATTCCCACTGGAGACCACCTGTAAATACTGGCACATTCCGACTGGGGACCCCCTGTAAATACTGACACATTCCCCCTGCGGAACCCAGAAAATATTGGCACATTCCCACAGGGGACCCCCTGTAAAAACTGTTCCACTCTCGCCAGGGACCCTCTGTAATAGTTTCAGACTCTTTCCAGCAATCCTCTGTAAATACTGTCACACTCTCCCCAGTGATCCTCTGTAAATACTGTCACACTCTCCCCAGTGACCTTCTGTAAATACTGTCACACTCTCCCCAGGGACCCTCTGTAAATACTGTTACACTCACATTCCCACCGGAGACCACCTGTAAATACTGACACATTCCCACTGGGGTTTCCCAGTAAATACTTGCACATTCCCACCGGAGACCACCTGTAAATACTGACACATTCCCACTGGGGTTTCCCAGTAAATACTTGCACATTCCCACCGGAGACCACCTGTAAATACTGACACATTCCCACTGGGGACACGCTGTAAATACTGACACGTTCCCTCTGGGGCCCCCCAGTAAATACTGACACATTCCCAATGGGGGCCCCCTAGTAAATACTGACACATTCCAAATGGGTGCCCCCTGTAAATGCTGACACATTCCCACTGGGGTCCCCTTGTAAATACTAAGACATTCCCTCTTGGGACACCCTGGAAATACTGAAACATTCCCCTGGGGACCCCATGTAAATACTGACACAGTCCCACTGGTGTCCCCTTGTAAATACTGACACATTCCCACTGGGGTCCCCATGTTAATACTGACACATTTCCCACTGGTGTCCCCTTGTAAATACTGACACATTCCCACTGGGGACTCCCTGTAAATACTGACACATTCCCACTGGGGACTCCCTGTAAATACTGACACATTCCCACTGGGGACTCCCTGTAAATACTGACACATTCCCACTGGGGACTCCCTGTAAATACTGACACATTCCCACTGGGGTCTCACTGTAAATACTGACACATTCCCACTGGGGACCCCCTGTGAATACTGACACATTCCCACTGGGACTCCCTATAAATACTGGTACATTCCCACTGGGGACCCCAGTAAATACTGACACATTCACACTGGCATCCCCTGTAAATACTGAAATATTCCCACTAGGGACCCCCTGTAAATACTAACACATTCCCACTCGGGACCACCCGCAAATACTGACACATTCCCACTGGGGTTTCCCAGTAAATACTTGCACATTCCCACCGGAGACCACCTGTAAATACTGACACATTCCCACTGGGGACCCCCTGTAAATACTGATACATTCCCCCTGTGATCCACAGTAAATACTGGCACATTCCCGCTGGGAACCTCCTGTAAATACTCTACCACTCTCCCCAGGCACCCTCTGTAAATAGTTTCTGACTCTTTTCAGTGACCCTCTGTAAATACTGTCACACTCTCCACAGGGGCCCTCTGTAAATACTTTCACGGTCTCCCCAGGGACCATCGAGGAATATGGATTCAGCAGCCTAGGGCTGGGCACAGTACATGGCAATCATGAGGACATTTCCTTGCCCATCTGATGCCATGAGACTATGTGGAATCTGGAATCAATGGTGAGCAGTCACAGGAAAGCTCCCTTCTGACAGTATACCACTATGCTGCCAGTGAGACAGACATGCCCAGAGCTGGTGATAGTTGCATCTAGAACATTGTGAGGTATGATTCTGAGTGTATGAATCAATTAGGCTGTTGCTTGACTGACTGAGTTACTTTCCCAATTTTGGCAACAACTTCCAGATAAAGAAGACTTTGCAGGGTTAATGGGGCTAAGTTTATAGTTTGGTTTCTGATTTCCAGTATCCAGAGTTCTTTATTTTGTTGCTGAGTTTGTTGTTTCTCTTCTCTCCTTAAAGTGGGCGGCACGGTGGCACAGTGGTTAGCACTGCTGCCTCACAGTGCTAGAGACCCGGGTTCAATTCCCGCCTCAGGCGACTGACTATGTGGAGTTTGTACATTCTCCCCGTGTCTGCGTGGGTTTCCTCCGGGTGCTCCGGTTTCCTCCCACAGTCCAAAGATGTGCAGGTCAGGTGAATTGGCCATGCTAAATTGCCCGTAGTGTTAGGTAAGGGGTAAATGTAGGGGTATGGGTGGGTTGCGCTTCGGCGGGGCTGTGTGGACTTGTTGGGCCGAAGGGCCTGTTTCCACACTGTAAGTAATCTAATCTAATATAATCTAATCAAACAAAAATAATTTGGAGAACTCCAATCAGAATGTTATGAATGAATTTTCCCAGATGTCCCCAATAGAGCATAAAACATTACAGTGCAGTACAGGCCCTTCAGCCCTTGACGTTGCGCTGTGGAGCCAATCTGAAGCCCATCTAACCTATACTATTTCATTTTCATCCATATATTTATCCAATGCCTATTTAAATGCCCTTAAAGTTGGCGAGTCTACTACTGTTGCAGGCAGTGCGTTCCACAGCCCTACTACTCTGAGTAAAGAAACTACCTCTGACATCTGTCCTATATCTATCACCCCTCAATTTAAAGCTATGTCCCCTTGTGCTAGCCATCACCATCTGAGCAAAAGGGCTCTCACAGTCCACTCTATCTAACCCTCTGATTATCTTATATGTCTCAATTAAGTCACCTCTCAACCTTCTTCTCTCTAAAAAAGGCAGCCTCGAGTCCCTCAGCCTTTCCTCATAAGACCTTCCCTCCATACCAGGCAACATCCTAGTAAATCTCTTCTGAACCCTTTCCAAAGCTTCCACATCCTTCCTATAATGCAGTGACCAGAACTGTACGCAATACTCCAAGTGCGGCCGCACCAGGGTTTTGTACAGCTGCAGCATGACCTCCTGGCTGAAACTCAATCCCTCTACCAATAAAAGCTAGCACACCTTATGCTGCCTTAACAACTCTATCTGAACCATACTGAAGCAATACAAACACAAGCCGCTACCAATGTAAAATAGTCCCAACTTTATTAGGAACAAAGTTACAACAATCTTTAATACTAAACATACTATCTCTAATCCTATTTAGCCCCTTAATGTTACAGTATTTCATCAGTCTCTTGTAAATCTATGTAGTTACTCTCTCTCTGCCTCTGTGAAGCCTCCTTCCTCTCTCTCTGGATGGAGAGCTAGCCTCCTTGGAAGATCTCAGATGATTCCAACAGCACAGTTTTGCAGGTGAACTCTGTTTTTAATACCTGAGATGGTTTTCCAGAACTTTCTATAGTTCTGACCAATCAGGGAGATCATTTTATAGTTTGAAACAGTTAATCATTTGGATGGCTTGCTGCGGTTAGTTCCTTTGTGTAGCAGGATCCAATGTCTTTGTTTTGGCCCTCCTTTGTTTAGTGGATAAGTTGTGGGGGTACGTCCACCCAGGATAACTGCTGCCGTTTACATTATGCTGATGTCATCACCCAGTTGCTGTGTTTGCACTTTGCCTGGGGTGTGTGTTACTACAACTGACTGGCTTACTCAGTCCAAGTGACCCTAGACAAAGAACTATCCCCTATTTACCCCCTGATTTTCAGGTAAAGATCCTCGGAATGCTACAAATCACAAAAATGTAGGACAAAGGATTTTTATCTCACACCCTGAGCACTGAACTACAGGATCTCAATCAATCTGCAAAAAGCCAAAGACCTGATGAAGGAGCGTCGCTCCGAAAGCTAGTGTGCTTTCAACTAAACCTGTTGGACTATAACCTGGTGTTGTGTGATTTTTAAGTTTGTACAACCCAGTCCAACACTGGCATCTCCAAATCATTTTTTGAAATCAATTGTGTTACTAACTCTTCTCACTTTAGTAATTAATAAACTCACTTCATTCACAGAAGCCTAGTTAATTCGGCACCTTGTTTAAAAAAAAAGCATATCTGTACCCATGAGGGAAGGTGTTCTGTTTAAATTATCCATCTTGTGTTCAACTGAGGGAATAGCTGAATAGATAAGGGAAGTCAATTCATCCTGCTTCACTTCAGGCTTTAATGTACTGGGAAACAGCCTGTCTCAGAATGACAGTGGAACAGCAATGGCAGGAGTTTGTGGGAGGGTAGGGGGTGGGGGGAGATAGGTTTGGGGGGAGGGATGG
>NC_057757.1:9459765-9466944 GCF_004010195.1 Chiloscyllium plagiosum
TGGCATTGGCGGTGGCAGGAGTGGAGGGCGGTATTGGACGGGGTTGGGGGTGAGCATGGGGTCAATGATTGATGGGATTGGGGGCAGGTGGGGACGGGAGTGGGGGCGATGTTGGACAGGTTTGTGGGGTGGATGGGTGGGTGGGAGCTCGCGTGCAGTGTCCTGCTGCCTTGACTCCTGAGCGGTGAGTGGACAACAGGAAACTCTGAGCTCCAGAGGAAAGGGATTGAATCAATTAACCGAATAATCAATTATACGAATGAAATGTCCTTCGGGTAATCGAGGTTCCTCTGTATTTGGAAGTATATGGTAAAATAGGACAAAGTCAGCATGGTTTCATCAAGGGGAGGTCGTGGCTGACAAATCCGTTAGAATTCTTCGACGAAGCAATGAGCAGGTTAAACCAAGAAGAGCTCAGGGATGTTATCTACCTGGACTTCAAGAAGCCTTTGACAAGGTGCCGCACATGAGGCTGCTGGGTCCATGGCGCTAGCATGGAGAGAAGATTGGTTGTCTGACAGAAAGCAGAAAGTGGGGATAAAAAGGTCTTTCTCAGGATGGCAGCTGGTATCAAGTGGTGTTCTGCAAGGCTCAGTGTTGGGACCATAACTCTTCACTTTATACATTAATGATCTAGATGAAGGAACTGAGGACATTCTGGCTATGGTTGCAGACATTACAAAGATAGGTGGAGGGACAGGTATCATTGAGGAGGCAGGAAAGCTGCAGAAGTATTTAGACAGGTTAGGAGAATGGGCAAAGAATTTGGTAACGTCATGGATTATTTTGTAAATGGTGAGAATATTCAGAAGTCTGAATTGCATAGGGACTTGGGAGTTTTAGTCCAGGATTCTCTCAAAGTAAGTTTGCAGGTTGAGTCAGTAGTTAGGAAGGGAAATGCAATGTTGGATTTATTTTGAGAGGACTTTTATATACAAGCATAATATACCTGAGGCTTAAAAGACTCTGGTTAGACCACATTTGGAGAATTGTGCACAGTTTTGGGCCCCATATCTCTGGAAGGATGTACTGACCCTGGCATGTGTTCAGAGGAGGTTCACAAGAATGGTCCCTGGAATGAAAAGCTAAACAATTGAGGAATGTTTGAGGACTCTGGGTCTATACACAGTGGAGTTTAGAAGAATGAGGGGGGATCTAATTGAAACATAAAGAATACTGAGTGGCCTGGACAGAGTGGATGTTGGGAAGATGTTTCCATTGGTAGGAGAGTCTAGGACCCAAAGGCACAGCCTTAGACTAAAGGGAAGACCTTTTAGAATGGAGATAAGGAGAAATGTTGCAGTTGTAAAGGACTCTGGTGCGGCCGCATCTGGAGTATTGTGTGCAGTTTTGGTCGCCATACTATAGGAAGGATGTGGAGGCACTGGAACGGATGCAGAGGAGGTTTACCAGGATGTTGCCTGGTATGGTAGAAAGATCGTATGAGGAAAGGCTGAGGCACTTGGGGTTGTTTTCATTGGAGAAAAGAAGATTTAGGGGTGACTTGATAGAGGTGTACAAGATGATTACGGGTTTAGATAGGGTCGAGGGCATTTAAGCAGGCATTGGATAGGCATATGGAGGATAGTGGGCTAGTGTAGGTTCGGTGGGCATAGATCGGCGCAACATCGAGGGCCGAAGGGTCTGTACTGCGCTGTATTCTTCTATGTTCTATGTTCTATGTCTTCAGCCAGAGAGTGGTGAATCTATGAAATTCATTGCAACAGAAAGCTGTGGAGGCCAGGTCATTGAATAGATCTAAGATGGAGACAGATAGGTTCTTGAATATGAAGAGGATCAAGAATTACAGGCAGAAAGTGGGAGAATGGGGTTGAGAAATTTATCAGCCATGATTGAGTGGTGGAGCAGACTTGATGGGTTGAATGGTCTAACTTCTTGGACTTATAGTGGGAACCTTACTGGGGTTCTGGTCATAATAGGTCACAACATTGAGAATGCCTGCTATATTTACTATGGTAAGCACTACAACCCTTTTCACAAAAATTGGGTGGACAATAAGCAGATATTTTGCTTACAAAGAGCAAGGTCTGTGAAGTAAGTAAATCATACCGTGAGCCCAATTAAATGTTAAATTAGTTTGTGGTGTCTCTCTTATAGCACTGTTAGGATTATTTGCTTCATGTTGTCAATATCTGCTATTTGATTCTGCTTTTGATGTTCAGAGATACACAAGCAAAGGCTGCCTGTGTTGAAAAGTAACGCCCTGATGCCTGCTACAGTCAAAGGGATCACCTGTTTGCTATCATCTATCACTCTGGCAGCAGGTGATGTGGGCTAGAGCCTTGACCTCATTGGCACAACCTCACCCCATTAGTCTGGTAGGCAGCAGTATAGATAACAGCTGTTGTCATTTACTTAAGGTAAAGGCTCATCCTACAGAACTGCAGCTAGATCAGAGACACATTCAGCATGAAAACCATCGTCATTATGTACAATGACAGGGAACGTTTAGCATGCTGGTATAACCAAACGGCAGATCAAATGAGGACACCAACTTAATGGCCTATATCCAGAACATCCTTTGATTCAGGATGTCGTTAGGGGAATGACCTGGCTCAGAAACTCTGCATACTGTTAAGACTGGCATTCCATGAGTTGCTATCTTCCATGATGGAAGTTCATATGATTAAAGGTCAGCCACAGGTGGAGAAGCTATTTGAAAAGGCAGGCTTTTAAGGGTGCTCCATGTAAGGAGGGACATGCAGGGTGAACAGGAAGGGATTCCATGTAATGGAGAGACATGCAGGGTGAACAGGAAGGGATTCCATGTAATGGAGGGACATGCAGGGTGAACAGGAAGGGCCATGTAATGGAGGGACATGCAGGGTGAACAGGAAGGGATTCCATGAAGGATAGCAAAGATTAAAAACTTCTGGCAGAGAGTGTTTACAGTTACATTCAGGGATGGTGCATGTATGGAATAAGCTGCCATAGACTGGTACAGTTGCATTTAAAAGGCATCTGGATGGATACATGAATAGAAACGGTTGAGGGGAATAAGCGCCTAGATTTATCTAGGATATCTAGCTGGCATGGACTAATTGGACCAAAGGGTCTGTTTCTGTGCTGTATCCTTGACAGATAGAAGCACTGCATAAATCCCTAGGTTTTTCAAATTTAAACATTTAAATTGCAACAAAAAGTAGGATGAACTGATCACAAAATGAAGTGGGAAATGGTAACCATATTGGGACTCCATACAGGTACGTAACACTAAGGGTAAAGTTGGAAGCTTGACATGAGTAGTTGCTTTGGCAGTTCAAAACCAGGATGGATATATAATTATGTAATAAAGACATAATTAGAGGGTCTATGTGCACCACACCCATAGTAACCTTGCAGTCAGGTGGAGCATAAAGGAAGACTGAGCACTTCACAACAGACTGAATGATAATCACTGGTGACCTTATTCTATACCAAGCCTAGAAAGCAGCATGAGTAATGATGGCCTAACTGGAGTCCTTAGAATAGCTTTGGATTAACTTCCTAGACTAAGGATGCTCTGAAAAGTAGAGAGCAGGCTGTGTAGTAGACCTGGCAAGCAGCCATAAGGCAAGGTCAATCATATGAATTCAGCCTCTCCTCAGTAGGCAGTTATAGAATTACTGAGGGGTGGGAGTGGTCAAAGATTAGCATCAAGCTCAAGGGCAATTGAGGGCATAGAAGCCAAGTTAGCAAATTAAGGGGTAGGTCAATAAAATGCTGTGGCAGACATTATCTCAGTGATCCATCCATTCCAGAATGGAAAATTACCAAATATTGGATCCCTGGTTTGGAAAGGGAAGATGGAGAAGGAGGGTTGTGCAAAGGTAAACAGCAATCAAGTTTGGGAAAGTTGAGATTAAACGGTACCAGAAAAATGATAACACCAATAGCCACACGTTTCATAAGTCTTCCCTTAGAAAGTGTTGTACCTCATCATGAATGATCCAAATATTGGGTGATATGGGTATTTTGTAGTTCTCACTGAGAATACAATGTAACATCCCAGAATTGGTTCTAAACTAGGAAGTGGTAGTGAAGAGAAGCAAATTAATACTAAATAAACAGTTGGGGCTACAGGCTGAGAAGGATCAAGGTCCCGAGAGCATTCATCCTTTGGAAAGATACTGGATACATTTGGGAGAGGGACTGAAAGAGAAATGCAATCAATTAAAGAAACTACAGGCTGGAGGAGTGACTAAGACATATCTAGGTACTCTATGTAGTGAAGTACATTAGTGTAGTTGGGAGATTTGAGATCAAACTGTGAAATGGAGGAATGCTATTGAATGAGGAAAGGCTGGACATGCATCTGAAGAGCAAGTTGTCTCAATCAAGTTGAGAGGGTGGGCTGTGTCTAGTTAGATGTCAGCACATTTCCTCTTGGGTGGGTGGGAGGAAGGATTTCATATTAAGGATTAGTCATTTAAACTAAAAAATTCAAATAAAAACCTTGGAACGTTCTCTGAAGAGGTAGAAGTAGAGTCCTTCAATGTTGAAGGCAGATGTGGATAGATTCAAAGTAAGCAATGGGTGAAAGGTTCAGGGTAGACAGGAAGGGTATTCAAGGTTTATTAATAATCAGTTTTGTATTCAGTGTTAAAGCAGGCCTGACTGCACTAGATTAGATTCTCTACAGTGTGGAAACAGGCCCTTCGGCCCAACTAATCCACACCGACCCTCCGAAGAGTAACCCACCCAGACCCATTCCCCCTGACTAATGCACTAACTCTATGGGCAATTTAGCTTTACTAATTCACCGAACCTAATTTCACTACTCATTGTGCAAACCAATGTAAAACATGAAATTGGGTGCAATTGCTTTGCAAAATTCTGATAGTTCAAATAACTGATTGAAACTGACTGATGTTTGGTGGATTATGGATTAGAATGTTGCTATACCTAACAGCATAGATTCAGATTTCACCCATCTCTCATTACCAACAGGATTTGCTGATCTTGCTTTGACAGTTCCTCAAGGACTCATCACACATTTCCCCATCTGATATATGTCTGTTCAGAGCTTACAATTCACCACATGGAATAACAGCAGCAGTTCTTGGTCTCTTCATGTACACTGCAACCATCACTACCAGCAGGGATAGAGACACCATCTGGAGGCCAATGACTGTTCCATGCAGAACCCAAGGGGTCCCAGCAACATCTTTGGGGGGAGAGAGAGATCAGAGGATGGTTTCTTTAGCTGGAGATCACAGGTGACCTATTACAGAGGCTTCACTCACCATTTGCTTCAAGTTGTTTCTTTGCAGTGTAACTGCTCCCTCCCAGGAGGATTGGGCCAGGTGCACTCACCACTGTCCCCTCATGGGGATGGGTACTCCTGCGCTGCCCTGTTGGAGACAAAGATTAGATAGTTTGACCCAATCCAGGAGTTAGATTAGATTACTTACAATGTGGAAACAGGCCCTTCGGCTCAACAAGTCCACACCGACCATCCGAAGAGCAACCCAACCGGACGCATTCCCCTAACACTTTGGGCAATTTAGCGTGACCAATTCACCTAACCTGCACATTTTTGGACTGTGGGAGGAAACCGGAGCACCAGGAGGAAACCCACACAGCCACGGGGAGATTGTGCAAACTCCACACAGTCAGTTGCCTGAGGCAGGAATTGAACCCGGGTCTCTGGCACTGTGAGGCAGCAGTGCTAACCACTGTGCCAACGTGCCGCCCACTAGTTAGTGCTAGAGCTTGCCCCAAGATCAGAAATGTTACTATGTGGAGAACCATCTGTACTTCATCCAGCTCTGCAACAGGTAGCAGTTAGCAAATGCTTACCTACCCCCTCCTAATCTGATGTTTTAGTGAAGAACTGAAACCTTGATACTTGTGGGTAGTCACCGCTTTCACGAAGGAAGCACTGGATCCCAAACAAGAAACTCAAACCACTGAAGTTGGAGAGAACACCTTTTATGCAATGGCATTGTGTCACTTGTCAGTGACAGGTGATAAAGAAAGAGAACATATATTGTTAACTCAACATTGATGTGTTTGGGGGATGCCAAGTGTCTGGAATGAAGCTCAATATCAACCAATGTGTTGTTCTAGCTCTTAGCGTTTAGAGAATGCAAAGTGAGCTTAATTCACAATTCCACGCTGGGAACTTGTTAAATTCTGTTACATAAAGTTGTGCAAGTTCTTGCCACAGACTCTGGCATCTTCAATAATGTTCTTCAGCTCAATGGCAAGCATTCCTATTTCTGTGGCCATTAAGTCTAGGCCTGTATAGTTATGGGCATTGAGGGGGACAAATCAGTCAGTTCTTCAGACATGGACTTGTAGTTCCCATTGATGTAAAAACCCCTTTCACAGTCTGTATAAAAGGGATCAAGCCTCAGACACAGGACAACAGAAATTCCTTCAACAAGCAAGTTACTTCAAATCCAAATCTGAAGCAGACAGCTTCCCAAGTCAGAGAGAGAGAGAGTGAACAGGAGGACATTCAGCCCCTCAACGTATTCTACCATTTGGCAACTTGGCTGATCAGATTGGGATCTCGACTCCTCTTGATTCACTTGTGGGACATGGACATTGCTGGCTGGGCCTCCGTTTATTGCCCATCCCTAGGTGTCTGAAGGTGGCAGTGGGCTGCCTTCTTGAACTGCTGCAGTACATGTGTCTACCACCCCCGCCCCCCCCCCCCCCCCCCCAATCTATCTGCAGTCCTGGGGAAACTCTACAGCCTGAGAACTCATTGTTCAACTGAGCCTAGCTCCATTCTGGAGACCATCCTTTAGCAACAACCTTATCAGAACCCCCCCGCCTCCCTCAGCCTGGGACTCACTATGATCACCTCATTCTAACCTTTCAGAAGTGGCTCAACTGTTCAGTAACCCACCATTCCAGGAGTCAGCATCTGAATGGGTTTCTATAGAACAAAGAAAAATACAGCACAGTACAGGCCCTTTGGCCCTCGATGTTGTGCCGATCCAAGCCCACCTAACCTACACTAGCCCACTATCCTCCATATGCCTATCCCACGCCCGTTTAAATGCCCATAAAGAGGGAGAGTCCACCACTGCTACTGGCAGGGCATTCCATGAACTCACGACTCGCTGAGTAAAGAATCTACCCCTAACATCTGTCCTATACCTACCACCCCTTAATTTAAAGCTATGCCCCCTCGTAATAGCTGACTCCATATGTGGAAAAAGG
>NC_057757.1:9467404-9493844 GCF_004010195.1 Chiloscyllium plagiosum
TTGCCATCACCTACTACCCTCTGTCTTCTTCCATCCAGCCAATTCCTAATCCAAACCTCCAACTCACCCTCAGTGCCATACCTCCGTATTTTCTGCAGTTGTCTACCATGGGGAACCTTATCAAACGCCTTACTAAAATCCATATACACCACATCTACCGCTTTACCCTCGTCTACCTCCTTAGTCACCTTCTCAAAGAATTCAATAAGGTTTGTGAGGCACGACCTGCCCTTCACAAAACCATGCTGACTATCCTTGATCACATTATTCCTATCCAGATGTTCATAAATCCTATCCCTTACAATTCTCTAAGACTTTGCCCACAACAGAAGTGAGACTCACCGGCCTATAGTTACTAGGGTTATCCCTACTCCCCTTCTTGAACAAGGGAACCACAGTTGCTATCCTCTGTGCAATGTTGTAGAAAGATAGTGACCCAGACTAAAAGATTTAGAATGGAATCCCACTGGTGTTTTGAGGAACTGTTGGGAAACCTCTTGCTGCACACTTTGTTCCCAAGTGATTGCTGCACCTGCAAACTAACTATGTTCCATAAATTGAGAGACGAGCCTTTCTCTGCCATTATTTCCCTGAAGAATGTTGTTCTGTTCTTCCTGCCAAAGTGGAAGAGCTCATTTTGTCATCAAGTTCTACCAAAAGTTGTTGCTGACTTGACATTACATCCCTTCATTCACAGGAGGCCCAGCAGTGGTTCTGGAGTCAAAAGCAGCAAGAATAGAAGACTTCCTGAGGGAGAGGAGAATTTTAATAAAAACTTTGACAGCAGTTACATGGTAACTATTTAAACAGCTTTTTATTCTACGTTTCTGGAATTCAAATTTCAGCACCTGCTGTGGAGAGATTTGAACCAAATCCCAGGAACACTAGCCTGGAATTCTGGATTGCTAGTCCAGGCACACCACCCATCCTTTCTCTCTTCACGCCTTTTACCTATCTGCAATCAAATTTAGCTATTGGAAATTGACATGAATGAAGGAACCATAAAAAGAGATCTAATGAATAGAATCCCAGCATTACTTTCCCGGTTTGGATGACCCATTCATGGCTTCTGTTTTACATTACCAACAGAATCCTTTCTTCATGTTACACCCCTGCACTGCAAAGTTCTTTTGTAATCTGGGGCACTTTCAAGAAAACGGCCATCTGCCAATTCTCCTTTATTCACATGGTTCATTACATTCTTGAAGGCCATTTAAACACCATTTGTCTTCCACAAAACAAGGAACTCACTTGGACCAAACATGGGCGTACAGTCATCCTGAGCAGAGGGAGAGCAAACCTCAGCACTGCGGTGCAAGTAAACCTAGAAAGAAGGAGAGATGTTAGGAGAGCTTCCCATAGATCAATAGCCCAGTTTGTAGCACACAGACAGCAAGAGGATTTCATGAACTTGGCTTCATTCCTTCCATTTGGTTACCTGTCCAGAGAGGGGCTGCTCAGGTAAGATAGCTGGGAATGTGATAGGAAGATGAAGGTGGGGTTGAAGGTGATAGGTCTGAACGGAGGCAGGAAGATAGACAGGTAGGACAGTTCAAGAGGGCAGTGTGGAGTTAGAAATTTGGATCTGGGATAAGGTGGCGGGAGATCAAACAAGAAAGCTGCTGAAATCCACATTGATCTCGTGTGGTGAATTGTCCATGCTAATTGCCCATAGTGTTCAGGGCTGTGTAGGTTAGGTGCATTAGTTAGGGGTAAATGTAGAGTAATAGGATAGGGCAATGTGTCTGGCTGGGTTACTCTTTGGAAGGTTTGTGTGGACTTGTTGGGCTTAAGGGCCTGTTTCCATGCTGTAGTGATTCTATGATTCATGTTATGTGGCTGTATGGAGTCCAATGCATCACTATGTGGTCCCCATTTCCAACTCCATTTTGTAATCTGTTCATCCTACACTCTTTGCAGTTTAGGTTTATAAACGTAGGAATTTATGCAGTGCCTCAGGCCTGGAGATATACAGCATAAAAACAGACCCTTCAGTCCGACTCATCCATGACAACCAGATATTCCAATTTAATCCCATTTGGCCCATTACCCTCCAAACCTACCTATTTATGTACCCATCCAGATAACTTTTAAATGTCATTTGTACCAACCTCCACTACTTCCTCTGGCAGGTCATTTCCATACATTCAGAGGGTGGTGTACATAACTCGTCAAATTGCAGTGGCTATAAAAACAAAGTTAAAAATCACACAACACCAGGTTATAGTTCAACAGGTTTAATTGGAAGCACACTAGCTTTCGGAGCGACGCTCCTTCATCAGGTGATTGTGGACAATCCGAAAGCTAGTGTCGCTCCGAAAGCTAGTGTGCTTCCAATTAAACCTGTTGGACTATAACCTGGTGTTGTGTGATTTTTAACTTTGTACACCCCAGTCCAACACCACCATCTCCGAATCATGGCTATAAAAACAGGCAACCTACCCGGGTTAAGTTACTTCCTCAATAGACAATTCATAGGACGGACTAGAAGAGGACATTTCTAGGGAAGTTTCTCTACCCATTCTTTGTTCTACAATAGGGACAGCAACAAATCTTAAACTTTTTGTCCACCATCTCAGGCAACTCCAGCAGGACACCAAGCAAGTCTTTCCCCTCCCTCACCCCGTCCGCATTTCACAGGGATTGTTCCGTCTGGGACACCCGAGTCTATTCCACAGCCACCAACGCCACTGCCCACATTGAACTGCAGAAAGTACGGCACCTGCCCCCTCTCCTCCCTGCTCACCATTCAAGGACCTAAACAGTCTTTCCAGGTGAAGCTGCACTTCCAATTGTGTATTGTATTCACTGCACCCAACATGGTGCATTCTACATTGGAGAAACCAACGACTGGGTGACCACTTTGCAGACCACCTCTGGTCTGTGTGCAGCAGGACTCCAACCTTCCTATCACTGGTCATTTTAACATAGTGTCCTGCTCACATGCCTGTCCTCAGCGTGTTGCATTGTTCCAGTGAAACACACAAACTGATCAACATCTCATCTTCCATACTGTAGGGTTTCTATGACTTTATGATTCAGACAAGGCACTTTACAGCCTTCTGGACTTAATATTGAGTTCAACACCTTCAAACTGAACTAGTTCTTCCCTTTATTTTAGCTTGTTACATTCTGTTATCATGACCTTTCTGCCCTATCCTAGTGAGAGGGTCTGTCCTTTCAAGACTAGCAGGAGACACCATTGCTCTGCCACTCAGATTCCAATCACTTCATTAGAACTAACATCTCTCCTCCACCAGCACCCATTACCCCCAAACGGTAGCACATCCACACTTCAGTTCGGAGGGAGAATAACCACGAATTAAAACATTATTTTTGCTCTCTCCGTGGATGCTGTCTGACCAAATGATCACCAACATTTGTTGTTTTCAGTACAGATTCCAGCATCTGTAGTAAGTTGCCCTGACATTTAGCCATTGAAAAGGAAGTTACCTGTCCAGGTTCCCTTGAGAAACAGTTCTGTAGCAGTTGACGTTCTTCTGTTCAGAACAGGCGCCCAGACATAAGTCTCAGATATGACTTTATTGTTAGATGTATTGTGACAAAGTACTGTTCTAAATGCTAATCAGACAAACCATTCCTTACACAAGGACATCAGGGTAATGGAACCAAATATAAAATAATATTATATCCAGAGAAAAGTCAATTTTAACAATAAGGGGCCTGTTCAAAGATCAAATTAAGAGACACTTCCAGCCTTCTCCATGCCCTTTGAAAAAGCAGGGTTCAAAGTTAAACGAGACAACACTACAACTAAAAGTTAATACGAAACTAAAAATCACACTAACTTTTACAACAGTCATTATGTCAGGACAGAATGTGAATATCAACACGACTCCACATTTTGTTATTAAATAACAAAACTAAAAACAAAAATCCCTGGGTTATTTCCTCACCTACAGAAAAGAAGTCTTTCTCTCTCTCTCTCTCTACCTCCCACTGACTCCCACAAACAGCCCTTCACCATTGTACAAGGAAACACCAATAAGTCCCGGGTTATTTCCTCAGTGCCAGCCTGGGGTGGTCCTCATGCTTCCTTCCCCCCCCCCCATTCGGGGTGGGCTCCGCTCCGGGAGGAGGCTGGGCTGCTTACCTGGGCTGTCTCTCAGGTTGTAGAAACAGGATTGCCCACTGAGACTCGGGGACTGAAAGCAGCAGCCCTGCTTGATGCACTCAGTGCTGTTGATAGTGGCCAGGCCACACGGCAGCCTCCAGCCCGGCTCCGGAGGACACACAGCAGAGACCAGGAAGGGCCGAGCGGCCCAAAGGTACAGACACCAAACCAACCAATGTCCCATCGCGCTGCCTGAATCTGTGCCCGCCCCTGAGCACCAACCCGCTTTATAGCCGCTAATTAGCACCTGGCCACGGGTTTCTCGTGTTGAAGAGGCTTTAACTGTCACTGATCCTCATTAAGGATTAGGGCGAGATTCCAGCTACAATTACATCTTCACAACTGACGCTGCGTTCCACTGAGCCCAAGATTGTATTTTGTTCCAGAATCGGTTCTGCGTGGATATGGAAGTAGGAAACAAGAGTCAGAGAATTATGACGGTGCAGAGGAGGACATTCGGCCCATCAGCAGTCCTGTTCTCCAGTACTAACCTGCTGCCTCTCCCCACACACTATTTCCATCCAGATAACCCCCAAAGTCCCTCCTGAATGCCTGAACTGAATCTGCCTCCCCCACGTTTCCAGGCAGTACATACCCTCCCCTAACTACTGACTGGGTGAAAGACCTTTTCCCATCATATCAGGCAACAGTCCAGCAAATTTCCTCTGAACCCTTTCCAAAGCTTCCACATCCTTCCTATAAGGCGGCGACCAGAACTGCACACAGTACTCCAAATGTGGCCTAACCAAAGTCCTGTACTGCTGTAACATCACTTCACGACTCTTGAATTCAGTCCCTCTGCTAATGAACGCTAATACACTATAGGCCTTCTTACAAGCTCTATCCACCTGTGTGGCAACTTTCAAAGATCTATGAACATAGACCCCAAGATCCCTTTGTTCCTCCACCTCACTAAGAACCCTACCGTTAACCCTGTATTCCGCATTCTTATTTGTCTTTCTAAAATGGACAACCTCACACTTGGCAGGGTTGAACTCCATCTGCCACTCCTCAGCCCAGCTCTGCATCATATCTAAGTCTCTTTGCAGCCGACAACAGCCCTCCTCACTATCCACAACTCCACCAATCTTCGTATCATCTGCAAATTTACTGACCCACCCTTCGACTCCCTCATCCATAGGTTGTTCTTTAAACTTGCTTTTTCAGATAATGGATACTTTAATTTAGGTTTTCAACTCTTGGTCTAACGGTTCGGACTTTATCAGTGGGCAGCTAATTGCAAATAAAGATGAGGGAAATGGGTCCATTTTGGACGGTCCCTCTTCAGAAGTTTTGCTTTGGTATGGAGCTAATGTTTCCTCATGCTAGTCTTCCACCAGGACCACTCAGCTCCTGACCTTATTACAGCCTTGGTTCGAACATGGACAAAAGAACTGAATTCCAGAGGGGAGGGGAGAGTGATAGCCCTTGACATTAAGGCTGCATTTGACTGAGTGTACTATCAAGGTTGCAGTTGAAATGGATTGGACATAGGAAAATTGCCCATAGTGTCCAGGGATGTGCAGGCTGTGTGGATTCACCATCAGAAATGCAGGCTAAGAACGATAGGCTAGGGGTTGGACCTAGGTTCAATGCTCTTAGGAGTCATGATTTGGAGATGCCGGTGTTGGACTGGGGTGTATAAAGTTAAAAATCACACAACACCAGGTTATAGTCCAATAGGTTTAATTGGAAACACATGAGTTTTCGGAGAGCAACTGATCAAGGACAACCACTTGATGAAGAAGCAGCGGTCCAAAAGCTACTGTTTCCAATTAAACCTGTTGGACTATAACCTGGTGTTGTGTGATTTTTAACTTTGCTCTTAGGAGGATTGGTGTGGACTTGAATGGTTAAATGCACTGCTTCCACACTGTAGGGATTCTCTGATTCTATGAAGGGGACCATGCAAAACTGCAGTCAATGGGAATCCAGAGGCAATCTCTCTACTGGTTGGAGTTATACCTGGCACATAGGGATTTAGTTGTTGTTGTTAGAGATCAGTCATGTCAGCTCTAGGGCATCTCTACAGGAGCCCCTCAGGGTAGTGCCCTGGACTCAAACATCCTCAGATGCTTCAACAATGACCTTCCCTCCATCATAAGATCAGAAGTGGGGATGATTGCCAACTACCTTATGATTGCACATTGTTCACATTAGTGACAAACAACATGATTACAGCTGTCAAGCATGATTAGTGGCATGCAACATGAATGTCACTGATGTGCCAGGCAATGACCATTTCCAACAAGAAAGGATATTCAATGGTATTATTGTTGCTAAACTCACATTCTGTTCTACTCCATTTAGCATACTTACAGTGTGGAAACAGGCCATTAGGTCCAAGAAGTCCACACTGACCCTCCGAACAGTCACCCGCACACACCCATTCCCCTACTACACTATATTTACCACTAACCTACATATCCCTGAACACTATGAGCAATATGGCACGGACAATTCACCTAAACTGCACATCCTTGGATTGTGAGAGGAAACCCATGCAGACACGGGGAGAATGTGCAAACTCCACACAGACAGTCACCCAAGGCTGGAATTGAACCCAGGTCCCTGGTGCTGTGAGGCAGCTAACCACTGAGCCACCGTGCCACCTACATTTGCATCTGGGGTATGCCTTGACCAAAACCTGAACTGGATTAGTCATATAAATACAGCTGCTACAAGAACAGTTCAGACTCTAGGAATGCTTCAGGAAGTAACTCATCTCCTGACTCCCCAGAGCCTGTCCACCTTCTACAAGGCACAAGTGGGAGTGTGATGGAATACTCCTCACTTGTCTGGATTGGTGCAGCTCCAACAACACACAAAAAGCTTCACTCCATGCAGGACAAAGCAGTTCTGCTTGTTTGGGTCCACATCCATTCCCTCCATCACCAGCGCTCAGATGCTGCAGGGTGTACTATCTGCAAGATGAGCTGCAGAAATTCACCAAAGATCCTTAGGCAGCACCTTCCAATCCCACAACCACTTCCACCCAGAAGGACAAGGGCAGCAGATACATGGGAAAGCTACCACTTGAGGGTTCCTTTCCAAGTGGCATACTATGTGACTTGGAAATGTGTCACCATTCATTTACTGTTGCAGGGTCAAAGTCCTGGAACTCCCTCCCTGTTGCAGGGTCAAAGTCTGGTGAAATGTCTGACCAGTACTGGACAGCTCAAGCTGCATAGACCCTGAATCTGGAAGATGCACAAACAAGGAGCATGAGTAGGCCAATCAGCCCTTTACGTCTGCTCTGTCATTCAGTAACATGATGGCTGATCTGAGTTTGACCTCAATTTGCCTTTTGCATTGCCCGATAGTCTCTCATCCCTTTGGTACTCAAGAATGAATCCACCTTTGCCATAAAACTATTTAAAGATTCTGCACACGCTGCCTTTGAGGAAGGGAATTCCAATGGCTCGTGGAGTCAGACAGTACAGAAGCATCCCCTTCAGTCCAGCCAGTCCACGCCAACCATGTACCCAAACTGAATGAGTCCCACCTGCCTGCAATTGACCCATAACCCTCTAATTCTCGTGCCTGTCCAAATTTTAACGTTGTAACTGTACCCGCATCCACCACTTCTTCTGCAAGTTGATTCTGCACACGAACCACTCTGAGTAAAAACGCTGGCCCTCATGTTGTTTCTCCTCTCAGCTTGAAAATGTGCTCCCTGGTTTTGAAATCCCACATCCGAGGGAAAAGACCATCGCTATTCACTCTGACTATGCCTTTCTTGATTTTATAAACCTCAATCCCCTCTTCCCTGGTGAAAAAAGTCCAAGCCTATCCAACCTATTTTTTTAACTCAAGCCTTTCATTGCTGACAACATCCTTACAACCTTCTGAAGGGAAAATATATTTTCTCATCTCTGTCTTAGATGGGTGATCCGTTATTTTAAGACAGTGATTCTCCTAGTTCTAGATTTGTCCACAAGGGGAAGCATCATTACCACATCCACCCAGTCAAGTCCCATTAGGATCTTACATCACTTCTGAAAATAAGAGACAGATTACTAACCGAATGTCTGTACATTGGGAGGGGGAGTGTGCAGTGGCACCTGGGTATCCCTTGTGCACCAGTCACTGAAGGTGATGCAGATGCAGCAGGCAGTAAAAAAGGCAAATGTACTTTGGCCTTCATTGCCCGAGGCTTCGAGTACAGGAGCAGGGATGTGTTCTTGTAGTTATACATGGCCTTGGTGAGGCCGCACTTAGAATATTGTGCGCAGTTTTGGTCTCCTTTTCTGAGGAAGGATGCTCTTACTCCAGTAGGAGTACAGTGAACGTTTACCAGGCTGATCCCGGGGATGGCAGGACTAACTTATGAGGAGAGATTGACTAGGTTAGGATTATTTTCACTGGAGTTCAGAGAAATGAGGGGGGATCTCTTAGAGATTTATAAAATTCTAACAGGACTAGGCAGGGTAGATTGCAGGGGGATGTTCCTGATGATGGGTGTATCCATAACCAGGGGTCACAGTCTGAGGATTTAGGGTGGACCATTTAGGACAGAGATGAGGAGACATTTCTTCACCGAAAGAGTGGTGAGCCTGTGGAATTCATTACCTCAGGAAGTAGTTGATGCCAAAACATTGAATATATTCAAGAGGTGGCTAGATACAGCACTTGGGGTAAATGGGGTCAAAGGTTATGGGGAGAAAGCAGGATTAGGCTATTGAGTTTCGTGAACAGCTATGATCACGATGAATGGTGGGGCAGGCTCAAAGGGCTGAATAGCCTTCTCCTGCTCCTCTCTTCTATGTTTCTAAACTCCAGAGGATATAGGCCTTGCTTTATAATGCAATCCACTCAGGTCCAGTAAACCTTCACTGAACTGCTTCCAATGCATCAACATCCTTCTGTAAGTAGGTGTACGCAGTGGTGTACACAGAGCCTACACTTGCATTCAATTTCCCTCACAATAAAACATAACATTCAATTAGTCTTCTTATACTAAAGTGCACAAAATTAAAACAAATCGCGTGACTCCAGGTTATAGTCCAACAGGTTTATTTGAAAGTACAAGCTTTTGGAGCGCTGCTCCTTCATCAGACAGCTAGAGTGCTAAAATGGGAAAATTAAATCATGATTTGGAGATGCCGGTGTTGGACTGGGGTGTACAAAGTTAAAAATCACACAACACCAGGTTATAGTCCAACAGGTTTACTTCCAATTAAACCTGTTGGACTATAACCTGGTGTTGTGTGATTTTTAAAATTAAATCAGGCGTAGTTCTATCCAGAGTGGAGAAACCTGCTGTCCAGATCCAGGATCTTATTGTCGGGTAAAGAATGTTGTGTTCAATTCTTAGTCCTTCCTGGGTGAATTATTTCAAGAGTACTCAGAGCACATGATAGAAACATAGGTGGAGATCATTCAGTCCTTGAACCTGCTATGCCATTCTGGATCACAGCTGCTCATCTACCTCAATACCATATTCCTGCCCTATCTCCATATTCCTTGATGTCATTCATAGCTAGAAATGTATCAATCTTTGTCTTAAACTTAATGAGCTCCAAGAGCTGGGATAGAGAATTTCACAGATTCACCACCCACTCGGTAAAGAGGCTTTTCCTCATCTCAAACCCGAATTGCCTGCCTTTTAATCTGAAGACTGTCTACCTGGCAGCACCCTCTGTTAGCTGTGCAGTTATGCTGCCACTCCAAGGGTCCAGGCACACCAATTGGCATGGCGATGCCATACCCAGCCTGGATTTCCAGTTTCAGAGGTTACTGCCATGCACAGACTTTGGTGGTCTGGCAGAAGAAAACAAATTAATGAGAAATAGTCCTTTGGTTGTCCTTTTAATGAATTTTGTAAAGAAGTGAAGGCTTCAGAATGATGAATGGGTTTGGGGAAATTAATCAGTGTATGAGAGTCAGGTCTCATTCTTCTCCTGGGGATTAGTTTAATACACTTTTTGTTTTCTGTCAACTGCTGGCATCCAGTCATTTTTTACAATGACAATACTCCAGCTGAGATGGTACAACTATCAGGAAAGCTGGAAATAGACTAGGGCTCTCACTGTAGGAAATAGAGATTGAGCGGTGACTTGAAGATCTTTGCAATTATGAAAGGCTTTGATAAGGTGGAAGTCACGTGGGTGTACAGTACTAAATACAAAACAAATCCAACTGTAGCATTTGCAATATTTTGCCTTGACATTGGTATTATTTCATGGGCCAGAACTCCTAAAGTGGAAGTTGGGACCCAAAATGGAATCATGAGCTAAAATTGCTTCCTCCCCTTCCACTGGCCTTCTCCCTCCACAACACTCAACAAGGAATTGGAACAACGTTTATTGGAAATGAGGTCATAGTAGGAAGAGATTTGGGAAGCATTGATGTCAGCACTGGTTGTCTTACTTGAGCCTGTGAGAGACTGCGTTGTCTCCTTTTGGGATGTCCCATTGAGCATGAAGTGCCAAATCAGGTTAAAAATGCTGGTGACCAATCAGAGGCCGGCAGCAGGGTGTTGCCTCAGGAGATGGCCTGGGGCATGAGATTCCACCTGATGTTTCCATTTGTAGGAGAATCCAAAGTGGTGAGTGGGGGGGTAGGAGGAGCATGAATACAAAATAGTCACCGACCAATCAAGCAGGGAACTCTGGAGAAACATCTTTACACAGAGATAGTGAAATTGTGGAATTGGCTACTAGATGGACTGATTGATAGGCATAAGACAGAGGCATTCAAAAGGAAGTTAGGGAAAGAAAGAGAAACGAATGGAGGTGACACCGATGAAGCAGAATAGAAAGAAACTCAAGAGGAGCATAAATGCTAGCACAGGGCAGATGTACCAAAAGGCCAGTTTTATGATGTACATGCATATATATATATATGTATGTGTGTGCATGCACACAAGTCAAAATATGTGGTGCTGGAAAAGCACAGCTGGTCAGGCAGCATCCGAGAAGCAGGAAAGTCGGCATTTCAAGCAAGAGCTCTTCATCAGGAATGATGATGAATCCTGATGAAAAGCTTATGCTCGAAACACTGACTCTCCTGTTCCTCTGATGCTACCTGACCTGTTGTGCTTTTCCAGCACTACACTCTTGCCTCTGATCTCCAGCATCTGCAGTCCTCACAAACTGCCTGTATGCACATAATTACGGGTATAGTTGTAATCAGCAACTTCTGCTACATGTGGCAGTGAGTTCAGAAGAGCTTCCAACTAACAGCCAGGTTCAGAAATCTTTCAATCCTTAGGCATTGTGAAGATTACACCCCATTGCTTTCCCAAACCAATCTTTCCCATTGGTTAAAATATTAACTTGTAATGAAATGTGTGAAGAGATAAAAAGTTTATAGGTGTGTGAAAGATAACGTAATCATATCACAGTGGCGAGTTTTCCTGTGAATCTGTGCCAGTAGTTGTCCGTTTTTTCTTCATCTGTGGGAGATTGCATCACTGACTGGGCCCAGCATTGATTGTCTGTCCCTAGTTGCCTCTTGAGAAGGTGGTGGTGAGTTGCATTGTTGAACTGCTGCAGTCCCTGTGCTGTAGGTTGACTCACAATGCCCCAAGGGAGGGAATTCCAGGATTTTGACCCAGTGACACTGAAGGAACTGAAGGTGATATATTTCTAAGTGAGGATATGACTGGCTTGGAGGGGAATTTGCAGGTGGTGGTGTTCCTATGTACCTGTTGCCCTTGTCCTTCTAGATGGAAGTGGTCGTGGTTTGGAAGGTGCTGTAAGAGGATCTTTGGTGAATTTCTGTAGTGCGTCTTATGAATAATAATAATCACATGACACCAGGTTATAGTTCAACAGGTTTATTTGAAAACACAAGCTTTCGGAGTGTCACTCCTTCTTCAGGTAGTTAGTGGGAGAGGATGCGTCGGAAACAGAATTTATTAGTAAAAGATCAAAGACTCGTGCAACTGATGTGAATGTAACAAGCAAACCCAAGTGGTTGTTAAATCTTTAATCAGATGGAATGGAGAGGCAGTTTTCAATTGATTAATGTGTAACTCTCAGAATTTGTTTCAAGTCACAGCCCCGAGATAATTTAAGGTTTTATCAGTATAAAAGAGTGACGTCTCAGATCAGACAATGCATTTAATGTCTGAGGCCTTGATTAGAGTCTATCTGTGTCTTAACCTGGAGTTAGACTGGTTTTATTTCCAACATAGGAATTTATAAAATGCCATTTTGACTGACTGTCTACACATTGTATGCTTTTTGAACAATATAGCATGTACCTGCAAATACAAATTCACCACAGAGATTTATGTGCATGTGTGTGTGTGTGTGTGTGAGACAGAGAGTAGTGTGTGAGTGCTTGAGAGAGAGTGTATGTGCATGTGAGGAAGTATGTGTGTGAGGGAGTGTGCATAAGCGTATGTGTGAGTGTGTGTGTATATGTGAGAGTATGTGTGTAAGTGTATAGTGTGGTGTGACATGAACCCAAGATCCCGTTGAGTCCGTCCTCATGGGTACTGAACTTGGCTATCAGCCTCTGCTCTACGTTGTTGTGTATCCCAAAGTCCACCATAGAGAACGTTTATCCAAAGATCCGAGGCCGAGTGTCCTTGACCGCTGAAGTGATTTCCCCACTGGGAGGGAACACCCCTGTTAGTTGATTGTTGCACGGTGTCCATTCATCCATTGTTGTAGCGTCTGCTTGGTCTCGCCAATGTACCATGCCTCTGGTCATCTTTGCCTGCAGCACATGAGATAGATGACGTTGGCCAAGTCACCTGCTGTGTACATGGTGGGTGGTATCCTCACATATAAAGGTAGTATCTATGTCAATGCTCTGACGTATCTTGCAGTGATTTCCATGACAGGGTTGTATGGTGAAGTTGATGTTGAGGCCATTGGGCTGTAAGGTTACCAGGCATCCTCCACTGTCAGAGTGACGTCAAACAGAAACTGGAAGAAGAGCACCTTATACTTCGCCTGGGAAGCTTACAGCCTAATGGCCTCAACATCAACCTCACCAGCTTCAAGGTCCCTCCTCCCACAATGTTATCCTATATCTAGCCCCACCCCTCTTCCCCGCCTCCTTGACCTGACTTCACCTGTCCACCTTCATACTCACCTATCTGCTCCACCCTTCCCACTGATCAATCACAATAATCCCCTACCTGTATCCACCTACCACCATCCTACCTACCCTTCCCCTAGCCCTGCCCCCTCCTTCAATTTACTTCCTGGCTCCCCTTCCCCTTCCCAGTCCTGACGAAGGGTTTTGCCCTGAAGCATTGACTTTGCTGCTCCTCGGATGCTGTCTGACCTGCTGTGCCTGTCCAGATTCACACCTATTGACTCATTCATCCCCATGACTTGGCCCCATGTTCCAACTATTCATTGACAAACTCATCCATTGATGTGACATACCTGCTTTCCTGCTTCAAATGCAAAACAGAAAAAATCAGTATCCATTTGGATGACACTTGGTCAAACAGAAACTTTACTCTCATTTCCAATATTTTTATATCTGTTCAGGAGAAATGTTCAAAGAGAATGGAAACACTTCTCTTGTTTTGGGGTAGTTTAATGGGGCTCAGGCAAGCCCTCCATTAATTTATTCAATGGCAGGAAACAAAATAAAAACAATGATCTGATGTTGTTGGAAATCTGAAACAAAAACTAGAAACAGCATCTCATTTTCCGCTTGGGGACCCTGAAGCCTTCAGGACTCAATATCGAGTTCAATAATGTTAGGCCCTGAGCACCTTCTCCCATGTCCTTACCCCAAAGCCCACACCCTGTCATCACAGAGGCTGCTTTCATCCACCCAAGGTCCCTAATAGTAGTTTTTCTTTCTCCCTGGCTCACCATCATCCATTAGCCATTTCTTGCCTGAAATGACAGCACAGAGGCTGGTATCCCTTCACCAAGTCACTCTTCATTAACATGTGCACTGTACATGGGCTCTGACCAGCCAGCTCAGAGCCAGTTCCTAACCTAAGTATCTTGCTGAATCCCTTGTTTATGTCTGTCAGCCAGGGTTCCCTGATTGGCCCAAGCTAACAACCCCAATCAAGGATTTCATCATCGATGAGATCAACCTGACCCTTGTTCCAATCACTACACTGCCCAGTTGCCTTTTTCTCTCTCTTTGGGCTCCATTTCCACCCATCATTTACTGCTCTGCCTAGCCCACCCCAACCCCTTGTCTTCAGCATTTATACCAATCTTTTCCACAGGTCCAGTCAGTTCTGAAGGGTCATTGGACCCAAAACAATAACTCTGCTGATGCAGTCAGGTCTCCAGCTATTGCGACTTTTGTCACTGAATGGTAGTGTAAGGTCAAAGGGCACAGTACCCTGCACTTGTTCCCGATTTGTATATTCAATGATGATAATGTGGCTCTAAGAGGTATATTTTGTCTTTTTTTTGAAGAGAGGTTTTAAGGCCAAGGTGCAAAGCTGTCTATTGAAAGCCTGTTAAGCTTGTGAGGCATTGGTTTTTTAAAAAAAGTTGGAACAATAGAAGCAGTCTGAATGGGCGGGATCAAACTCCCACAGAACCAGGATTTTTAGTTTTAGTTTTTCAGTCGCAGTGATTTTAGCTGGGTCTTGAAGTTGGGTGGAAGCTGCAGTACATCTCTCCCTGCTATTCTCTCTCTCTCATAGTTATCACTTGATGTTTTTCTTCCTGGCCTGTGAGACAGTCCATTTTACTGAACTTGCCTTTTGTCAAGGGGGTGTTTATGGATTGTTTCTAAATTGGAACAGTTACTGGCTAGTACTGAAATGTTCTATTATTCTGTTAAGTTTTCCAATAGAATTGAGTTACTCCAATTTCTCTTTCTTGTGTTGTATTTTAACTATACTGTATAAATAAAGTGTGTTTTGAGTAGTGCATCTGGAATTCAACACCTCACACACCTTTAAAACAAGAAGAAGTTAAGACGTGGACTATTTTCTGAATATATTTTAAGAGGGTTTGGTCTGGTCCACAGCAGCTCATAGAATGTCACATCACAATATCACTGCTGAATATGGGAGCTTGCTGTGCACAAATTGGCTACTATATTTCCAACTTTATAACAATGAATGTGCTTCTGAAGTATTTCACTGACTATTAAATGCTTTGTGTTGTGAAAGATGCTATACAAATGCAAATTCTTTCTTTTTTCCTTTGTTGTTTCATACTGCATGTAGCTCCAAAGTTGTCCCAAGTTCTGGTTGATTCTTTTTAAGGCCACCTTTTGGGATGGAAGGGGTAATCAGGAGTATATTTAGCATGAGGGATGTGAGGACTGCAGTACCAGCATCTTTGAGGGTTATGGATCTTGCTGATGAGTTTGATTGTGGAGAATTACTTTAAGCTGCATGGAGCTTTGAGAAAAAGAACAGTTGGTCAATTTTTAAACATTTCTTTGTACCGGGACTACACAATGAGAGCCATGGTGCCAATTGTATTCAGTGATCTGGGGTACGAATAAGGAGGATGCATTGACTGTGATGATGATTGAGCAGCCACTGTAGCTGTGTTCTGTACCATCCACCCACACAGCAAGTTCCTCTGACAGACTCTCGCAAACCTGTGCTCTCCGCCACTAGAAAGAAAGGCTTCGAAAGCAGGCAAATACCATCATTCATACCACACTCACTTCCACATCACCATTCATTCACTATCACTGGGTCAATAGTCCAGAAAGCCGTACTCAACAACACTGCAGGAATACTTACACCACAATTGTTCAAACTTTCTCCCCACCCCTTCTCAAGCATATCCAAGATGGGTAAAGCGCTGCCAGTGATAGCCGTTGGAATGAATAAAAAGTATTAATACTGTAATGGATGCAAGGGCCCAGTTTTGCTCTCAATTTACAAATAAATAAACTCTGATGAAGCAAAATATGGTGACAGGAGAGGAACTGAAATTAAAGCTGAAACTGCAGTGTTTTGAACTGCCCAGTCTAGAAACTGACCCTTCAGACACAGGCTGAGAGTTAGAGCCAGTAATAGGAATTGGATTGGCTCTAGCCCTGTCAGGACAATCATAGCTGTTGGACAGTCAATGAACAGCCGTAAAAGCAATCAACTCTTCCAGTTCCGAAGAAGGGTCACTGGACTCTTAACACGGTTTCTCTCTCTGCACGATATAGCAATTTCTGTTTCTGTAACTCTGCCAGGTTATTACCCAGGCAGGGAACTTAAAAGTGATACTAATCATTGACCTTTGTGTTTGAATGTTATCACTGTGTTCTGGTGGCCCTCTCTCTCTGTGTCTCAGTCCTGGTTGTGGTGGTGACCTGTGTGCTGACAGTGAGCAGTATTTAAGGAGCATTAATAATAAACCCTTCATTTGGTTGGCACTGTATCTGAAACTTCAAAACCTTGCAATTACACACCACACACCAGGATTGCAAAACACTTTATTTGAATGACTCAGCAACTTAATTTCTCAGCAAAATTATATTTAAGCCCGATGCAGTGATCCATTTATATGTTTAATGATTGTTCTGCTTTTCACAGGTTTTCTGGGATTGAGCTAATTACTGATTCACACCAGATGTCAGTGGGATGCTGTATACACGTTCTCATCCTTAAGGCAGTGTCAGCTCTGAGTCAGATACTGGTAGGTTTCATGCGTGCACTAAAATGACTTTTTGATGCCAGATTGAGGCATTGACTCATTGTAACAATGGTTAGCTTTCAGTGAGACATTATTCCCGAGATCTTTCTGTTTTCAGTGGTTTCTGGTATCTCCTTATACAGTCAGTTCGCAGAGTGTCCTGACCAGCAATATTCATTGCCAATCCATCACTCTGAGACTCAGTTCTGCAAAGTGGATCACAATGTGGAATGACAGTGCATTCAATGCTGTTCATATTATATCAAATGTTTGGAGATGTTTGTGAGAAAGAGAATGGTGTGATAAGTGTTTTGTAAGTTCAATTCTTGTTTTGACATTTTTGATCGCCCAATGATGGGGGCATTAATGGTCTAATTTCATTTTAGTGGCTAATCCAGCATGATCCCATTGAAGGCAGATCTCCTCTCTTGCCTGGGGGTTGAGCGGGTGCCTGGTCACAGTGAGGTGCTCACCAGATTGTGCTCCCACGTACCCGGGGTGCTGGAGGCAGCCATGCTAATGCTTTCTCTGAGGCCTCAGTACTTTCATCCTCAGAGATCAAGGAGGTGTCTTCTTTCCCTGCGGAGCTGTTAAATCAGCTTTGAGTACCAATTGGAAAAAGCACTGAGGGTGGCAGTATATCCCAGCATCACGAATGACAGTCTTCAGCCAATTCAGTATTGTGTTCTGTTTTGGTCACCTTGCTGTAGGAAGGCTGTTATTAAACTGGAAAGAGTGCAGAAGAAATGTACAAGGATTTTGCCAGGACTCAAGGGACTGAATTATAAGGAGAGGTTGGACAGGATAGAACCTTTTTCTTTAGAGCACAGGAGAGAAATTCTAAATTGGAGAAAGGCTAATTTTGACGGTATTAGGCAAGAACTTTCAAAAACTGATTGGGGGCAGATATTCACAGGTATAGGGATGACTGGAAAATGGGAAGCCTTTAGGAATGAGATAACGAGAATCCAGAGAAAGTATATTCCTGTTAGGGTGAAAGGAAAGGCTGAGAGGTATAGGGAATGCTGGATGACTGAAGAAATTGAGGGCTTGGTTAAGAAAAAGAAGGAAGCATATGTAAGGTATATGCGGGATAGATTAAGTGAATCCTTAGAAGAGTATAAAGGAAGTAGGAGTATACTTAAGGGGGAGATCAGGAGGGCAAAAAGGGGACATGAAATAGCTTTGGCAAATAGACTTAAGGAAAATCCAAAGGGTTTTTACAAATACACTAAGGACAAAAGGGTAACTAGGGAGAAAATAGGGTCCCTCAAAGATCAACAAGGCGGCCTTTGTGTGGAGCCGCAGAAAATGGGGGAGATACTAAACGAGTATTTTGCATCAGTATTTACTGTGGAAAAGGATATGGAAAGTACAGACTGTAGGGAAATAGATGTTGACAGTTTGCAAAACATCTATATTACAGAGGAGGAAGTGCTGTATGTCTTGAAATGCGTAAAGGTGGATAAATCCCCAGGACCTGATCCTGTGTACCCGAGAACTCTGTGGGACACTAGAGAAGTGATTGCTGGGCCAGAGCGGTAGATGTGATCTATATGGACTTCAGTAAGTCTTTCGACAAGTTTCCCCATGGGAGATTGGTAGCAAGGTTAGATCTCATGGAATTCAGGGAGAACTAGCCACTTGGATACAGATCTGGCTCAAAGGTAGAATATAGAGGGTGGTGGTGGAGGGTTGTTTTTCAGACTGGAGGCCTGTGATGGCAAGGATTGGTGCTGGGTCCACTATGTTTTGTCTTTAAAGATATAAAAAGGCAGAGGGAACCCAAAGTGAGCCTAGGTGCCTTAGGGAATGAAGTTGGAGAAATAATAACGGGGAACAAGGAAATTCCAGAGGAGTTGAATAAATATTTTGCATCAGTCTGAAATTCCAAATTTGGAAATTGCTACTTAGTCAAGGGGCAAATGAAGGAGAAGAAATAAACATAATAACTATCACTGGAGAAAAGGTGTTGGGAAACTAATGGGGATAAAGACCGACAATCCCCCTGGACCTGATGGGATACATGCTGAAATAATGAAAATAGTAGCCACAGAGATAATGGATGCACTTCCAAGAATCCTTAACTCTAGAAAATTTCCAGAGGATTGGAAAACTACCAATTTATCACATTATTTGCAAAGAGATGGAGACAAAAACAGGTAACTATACTCAAAATGTTAGTTTGCTTTCTCTCCATGGATGCTGTCTGACCTGCTGTGATCTCCAGCATTTTTTATTTTCAGGTAACTATAGGTTAGTTAGCTGTATTCATTGGAATTTAGAAGAGTGAGAGGCAACCTTACTGAAATATACAAGATACTTAGAAGAATCCAAAGATGCGCAGGTTAGGTGAATTGGCCATGCTAAATTGCATAGTGTTCATGGATGTGTAGGTTAGGTGAATTGGCCATGCTAAATTGCCCTTGGTGTTCACAGATGTGTAGGTTAGGTGAACTGGCCGTGCTAAATTGCCCATAGTGTTCATGGATGTGTAGGTTAGGTGAATTGGACGTGCTAAATTGCCCATAGTGTTCACAGATGTGTAGGTTAAGTGAATTGGCCGTCCTAAATTGCCCACAGTGTTCAGGAATATGTAGGTTAGGTGCATTAGTCAGAGGCAAATGTGAGTAATAGGGTAGGGGAATGGGTCTGGGAGGATTACTCTTCCAACAAGGGTTGGTGTGGACTTGTTGGGGTGTTGGTTTGGTTGGTTGAAACAGTGCTCAGATAGCAATGGCTCTTTCAGTCATCAAGGGGTTTCTGGAGGTGGAAGAAGTGATCTTGGGGTTTTTTTTACAAAAGACAAATAAGACCAAGCTGTGGGAATTAATAGACAAGCTGGATTTAAATTTACCTCCCAACATGAGGAAAGATGAGATGGTTACAGCAATAGCTCAGCATTTAAATTTGCTGGAAACATAATCTGGATCTGTCGAGATGGCTAAAATTCAATTGCAAATGGCATAGCTTTGATTGGCGGGGAGAGATGAGGAAAGGGCAGCAGAAATGGAACAGTTCGAGTTATGCTTACAATCACAAGACAGAGAAAAAGATCAAAGGGCTCCAGCAGAAGAGAAAGAAAAAGAGAGAGAGTTTGAACTTCAGAAATTAGCACTTAAAAAGGGAAGTCAGCTTAAAAGGCTGGAGATAATGGCTGAGGGTAAGCTTAGTGAGGAAGAGAGTTCCCCTGGTAGTTAGAAGCCTGGTGAGAAATTGTTTAAGTATATTCAAGCATTGCCTAAATTTGATGAGAAGGACGTGGACGCCTTTTACATCTTATTTGAAAAGGTGGCTAAACAAATGCAGTAGCCAGTGACCATGTAAGTTATGTTGATCCAAACCAAACTTGTAGATAGGGCTAGTGAGGTATTCACATCACTTATCAGATGAGGTATCTGGGGAGTGTGAGGAGGGGGAGAAAACCATCTTAAGTCCATATGAGCTTGTACCAGAAGCCTGCAGACCATGTTTCAGGAATCTCAGGAGGGATCCTGGTCAAACCCACATTGAGCTTGAAGGGATCAAACAGTACTTTTGATAGATGGATAAGAGCTTTAAAAATACAGCAAACGATTATTTTGGAGGAGTTCAAAAACTCACTGCCTGACATACTGTGAATTCATGTGGAAGAGCAGAGAGTTAAAACAGCAAGGTTAGCAGCTGAAATGGCTGATGATTATGAGCTGATCCATAAAACATAGTTTGGCTTCCAGAATCAATTTCAATCCATGAGGGATAGAAGTTGTGGAAAAGAGAAATCCTCATATAGAAAGGGAATGATAGGTCTCAGTGAAGAACTTACAGGGGGTAATAAGGAAACCCTTGAAGGGGGTCAAAGAAGGTAAAAAGCTCCAATATTTTCATTATAATAAAGCAGGCTGCATGAAATCACAGTGCTGATGGGCTAGGTGAAGCACTGGGAAACCAGATGTAGGAAGACAAAATCAGCTTGGGAGGTTTGTTGGCATGGTAACAAAAAGCACAGTGGAGGCTGGATAGCTGCACCAGAATGTACAAGCTGATTGGAGGTTGGTTAAGGAGAAAGTGCTAGATCTGCTTAACACATATACATCCAAGGGTAAAGTTTATTCACACAGGCCAGCAGTAGCAGGTAAAGAGATTACAATATTAAGGGACACAGGATCCGTTCAGTCTGTGATACTGAAGAATGAGGTGATATGTACTCCTGAAGGACTATTGCCAGAAAAGGTATTGGTAATGGGAATTCACAGAGAGACCAAAAACACTCAATTATGTAAAGTGAGGTTAGAGTGTCCAGAGAGGAGTGGAGAATTTGTGGTAGGATTACTGGACAAACTATCAGCTCCAGGAATACAATCAGTCCTTGCAAATGATATAGCTGATTCACCAGTAGGCATGCTGCCTACTGTAGTTGAAAAGCCAGTAGAGACTCAAGCAACTGAAGCAATGCAGGATTCTTATCTGGGAATCTTCCCTGACTGTGTAGTAATGAGGTCACAGAGTCAACAGCTGAAGGAGGAGAGATCAAAGGGTACAGATAAGGAAACTGAAGTAGCTTTAGCAGAGACAGTGTTCAATCAGTTAGTTGAGATAAATAAACAACCATACAAATATCTTTACCTCTGCAAAGTTCATTGAGTTGCAGTAGAAAGATGAAAATTTAGAGTTGCATCAAAAGACATACACAGAGAAAGAGTCTGAATATATCCCTGTGTGTTATTACCTGAGAAATGGTGTCTTATTGAGGAACTGGTGACCATCACATATTCAAGCAGATAAGAAATGGGTAGAAATTCATCAAATTATCTTGTCAGTCGGGTATAACAAGGAGGTGCTGCGAGTGGCACATGAGCTATCACTTGGAAGTCATTGAGGGGGGAGGAAAACACAGGCTAAAATACAAAGACACTTTTACTGGCCTGGACTACACAAGGATGTACAGAGGAGCCTTGATTATCCAAAAGACAAGGGCGGGCAGTATTTTGTTCGGATCATCGAATTCCGGATAGTTAAATGCTGGATAACATCATTTAGCTGAGCATCAGGACCTTGTGATTTTGCCAGATAATCTGATATTCGGATAATCGAATGCTGGATAATTGAGGTTCCTCTGTAGTTGAATTTTGCCAGATGGGCAGGTGGGACTAGATTGGGTTGGGATATCTGGTCAGCATGGATGTGTTGGACCGAAGGATCTGTTTCTGTGCTGTACATCTCTATGATTCTATAATTGGAAAACAACAGGCAGTAATAAAACCTGCACCTTTAATACCTATGCCAGCACTTCAGGAACCTTTCACAAGAATCTTAATTGATTGTGTAGGTCCCCTGCCTCAAGCAAAAAGTGGGAATCAGTACTTGTTAACAATAATGGATGTATTGACGAGATTTCCAGAGGCTGTTCCATTACACAATATCACAGCTCAAAGGATTGTAGAGGGATTAATCAAATTTTTTACAACATATGGACCAGAGGTAGTCAGGTCAAAGGTCAAACTTTACATCCAAACTATTCAAGGAAGTTTTTTTTTAGATTAGATTACTTACAGTGTGGAAACAGGCCCTTCGGCCCAACAAGTCCACACCGACCCTCCGAAGCGCAACCCACCCAGACCCATTCCCCTACATTTACTCCTTCACCTAACACTACGGGCAATTTAGCATGGCCAATTCACCTGACCTACACATTTTTTGGACTGTGGGAGGAAACCGGAGCAACCGGAGGAAACCGATGCAGATACGGGAAGAATGTGCAAACTCCACACAGACAGTCGCCTGAGGCTGGGAATTGAACCCGGGTCTCTGGCGATGTGAGGCAGCAGTGCTAACCACCGTGCCGCCCACTTATGGAGAGCTTAGGCAAAAAACAATTCAAATCTACTGCAAACCATCCAGAATCGGAGGGAGCGCTAGAAAGGTGGGATCAAACACTAAAGACCATGTTGAGGGCTTACAGTCAGGATTATCCCGATGATTGGGATGATTGTGCTTTTTACCATCAGAGATGCACCAAATGAATCAACCAAATTCAGTCCATTTTAATTAGTGTTTGGGGCATGAAGTGAGAGGACCATTAAAATTGATTAAGGAGAAATTAGTAAGTCATAATTCAGAGACCACCCATTTGGATTACATATTACATTTTAGAGAATGATTAAATAGAGCTGGAGAGTTGGCTTGACAGCATTTAAAAGTATCACAACATGCAATGAAACAGAAAACAGATAAGAAATCAAAAATCTGCAATTTTGCAATTGGAGATAAGGTACTAGTATTACTTCCAGTAATAGGTGAACCTTAAAAAGCAAGGTTTAGTGGACCTTATCAAAAGGAAAGTAAATTGAGTGAGGTGAATGATTTTGTAGGATTCCAGACGGGAAGAAATCTCAGAGAGTGTGTCATGTGAATATGCTGAAAAGGTATTTTGATAGGGAAGGAAAGCAAGAGGAGAAAGTAATAATGATTACAGCACAGAAAGACGAAGCAAATTCAGAGGATTCTAAATTGGACATTCCTCAAATTAAATTGGACGATGAGGAAATTGTCAAAAATTGGGATAAATAATTGAGTTACCTTCCTGAGAAAAATCTAAATGACCTGAAACAGTTATTACTATCCACATAGGAAGATATGTGGAAATAAACTGGGAAGTACTAACCTAATTGGGCATGATGTAGATACAGGGCATGCTGTTCAGATTAAGCAACATCCTTATAGGCAAAACCCTCTAAAGTTGGCACAGGTTCAGAAGGTGATAGAATGCATGCTCCAAGATGGCATAATCAAAGTGAGTTACAGTGACTGGAGCTCACCCATAGTAATGGTGCCAAAGCCAGACGTTATCCAATGATTATGTGGAGACTATCGCAAAGTCAATGCCATTACAAATACTGATGCACATCCATTTCTGCAGTTGGAGGACTGTGTTGAAAAAGTGGGACAAGCAAATTACATTTCTAAGTTGGACTTACTCAGAAACTATTGGCAGGTACCCCTGTCGGAGAGAGCAAAGGCAATTTTGGCTTTTGTAATGCCAAATGGACTGTATCAGTTTAAAGTCATGCCATTTGGTATGAAAAATGCACCAGCCACATTTCAGACACTAACAAATAAGGTCGTTATTTGTTAGTGTCTGAAAGTGGGTGTGATGTCCAGTGCCAGGCAAGGCAGAGGACATACACACACCAAATTCAGCAAACTCTCGATATTTATATAATTTGGTTCCTACATTTTTTTTCTTATTTCATTGTTCCCCCCCCTTGTTTACATCCTCCACTTCCCTAAGACTGGTCCCACCACTCCTGCTTATCTCTTGCCTTATCTGGCCTTGTCTGTGACAAAATGCTTATTTCTAGCCTCACAAGGCCGTTTGACCTCATCCCGCTGCAGGTCATTGTTAGGCATATTCTTTCTTCATCAATATCTACTCTTTCCATCTGGGCTTCTCCTGAAGCCACTCTGATCCCTATGATCTCTTTAATTAGGGTTTGTTCCTGTGTCTCTGTAAAAGTGGGAAACAGATGTTCATATCTACTGTTTGTACAGGCCTATCTAGCCTAACTTCATCCCCTCACAACATCTTATCTATTTGCCCATAATATCTACCATTGTTTTGCAATCACGTTTCATGCTGGCATACAATTTTAGCTAATACAAAAACAATTATATATTTCCTCCATATAGTTCCCATTCTTGTTGACTCAGCTCTCGGCCAAAACAACCCCACACTGGTGTGAGTTCATTTACTTTGTACCAGAAATTATAATTGCAGAATTGCAGAACTGCAGAAGTAACATTAATTTACCTATATCCCACAATTTCCCCTTTTTCTTTTGTTACCATTTGGATCTTCTGCTCTTTCTCTATTTTATACCACTTCTCTTGACCGTTTTGAGATAGTTGGGCTCTCAATTGTCTTATGCCATTGTCTTAAATATCGACTTTATTTGTGATAGCTTTTTGTGAATTAATTGAATTCAAGCTGTATAAAACAGCCAAATGAATGAGTAACCTTGTGTTTCTTCTGTAGTCTCAAGAAGACCCAAGTGTAGCAAGTGGAAAATGGATACTATCCAAATAGCAGGAGTCATTGAGTTCATACTGATTTTGAAAATATTGGTAATTCTGAGCTGCTTCAAAAATGGGCTTCAAAGAAAATCTGTAAGCCTTTGAAACCAATCAAGAACAACCTTCCATGAGCAATCTCATGCTGGATTTGGTTTCATGCAGCTTTCATCTCTGCAGATGAAACAGTCCAACTAAAAACTGTTGTCTTGTTAAGTGGTGAACTACAAAGTCAATGATTATCAACAGGCTGAAAGATACATGGCCTGCTGATTATTCTTGAAAGAGATCTTGATTCTGAGAGAAAATTATTATTTTTACTTAAAATTTCAATTGCCTTTTTAACCTTACTGTGCTTTTAGCATGAGAAAAGCCAAACATGTACTAAATAACTGGACAAATGAAAAAGTCTTCTTGTTCTTACTTTTCCAGACTAGCACACAACTTTTTTTTCTTTCAAGACTTCATATATTTCTCCTATCCCAGTAGGCAGAAAAGACATCAGAATTTGAAGATCCAACATCTGCAAGATAAATAATTCACCCATTCCCCTAGGTTAGCAAAATTGAAGGGGCTAATGAAGTTGGAGAGAAACAAAAAGAAGGAAATTTACAGAGCAAGTATACAGACAAAATTTGTGCACCCAAAATGAGCAAGTTTATGATTTCACCACCACGTATCCTTCAGAAAGAATCTTTGTGAATGCAATGATAGTCTTAAAACATAACACATGACCCAGAGAAATTCTTACATGTGCTTTGATTTGAAAATGAAAAACAATCAATGATAATTCTGTTTCAACAAGAAATCCGATGAATATTAAATGGCTGCAAGTTTGTTTTCTTGTGAGATTCAATATCATTTGATTTCTTTATGCACCATCAAAGTGAAGCCAGTAAATTATATTTGCCTGTAGTTAACAGTCGTGCTCGTAGAAGACGGCAGTTATTCAATGCTGTCAAGGCATTTTATGAACCGCTATAAAGAACAGACTGCAGTACATAGAGAAACCATAAACATAGAAATTGTTATTTACAGCTGAAGGAAATAACTGAATCTTCACTGTATTTGCTCCATTTTTTAAGCACCATTTATTACTTCATTTCGTTTGTCATTTTGCACCTTCTCTAATCAGTTCATCCTGTGGATTCTGAGAGACTGTTGTTATTCTGCAAGTTGTCAAGGTTCACCTGCACTGAAGAATCATACATGCATAGGCTTGGATTGAGATTCACTGGGCTTGATTTGGAGACATAACTCCCTCTGATTTTAGTCACATGCATTCAAGGTAGAATAAGGAGCCTCAAGCCATTCAGTGATAAGAAATTTGACGAACATATCTTAGGCGTAGCAACTTTGTTTTTGCCATGACAATGACAGAGCATATCTGTTGAATTTGCAAATTTCGAACACTGTTATGTTGAAACATCCTGACAAATTTGTTAAGCCTTATCAAATACTCACAAATATCATTGAACATTGCAACCTGAGGAATTTTAAAATCCACTTGCACAAACTCAAAAAAACCCCAAAGTGCCCAAACACCGAGAAGCTCTAACACTCATAAGTGTCAGTAAAAGATGCCCATATGCTGGCACCCACCACAATTCTTGGCAAAAGTGGGGACTGCAGATGCTGGAGATCAGAGTCTAGATTAGAGTGGTGCTGGAAAAGCACAGCAGATCAGGCTGCATCCGAGGAGCAGGAAAAT
>NC_057757.1:9493962-9495725 GCF_004010195.1 Chiloscyllium plagiosum
ATGGGTGCCCCCCCCCCCCCCCAGCCCAGCCCAGCCCAGAATTGCTTCGTGCCATGTGGTTTGGTTTTCGCGAGCTGGTCGGAAGGGGGCCCGGTGTACTGTGACGAGACCATTATACCAAGTACCATCCCCGAGGCCATCCCAATAGGACTTAAGATGTATCTCAGAGCTGCGGTACTGTCTCTGATTATCTACATCGCCACAATTCACTAAGCTGCATGCATCAGCCTACATACATCAGTGTCTATTACTGGTGGATTATCAGACTCCGGAACCATTAATAATACATATGAAAATGATATTTGACAAAATCCCAATACTAAGAGGGCTAGCCATCATAGCTTAAGCATTCCCAGTATTCTAATCATCATGCTGAAGCACAAAAAGACTTAATATACAATCTTACAGAAATAATCCCGCGCTTGCGCCACTGTATAGTCAGTTACTCAAAGTCTCTTTAGTCTGAGTTTCAGCGGGTCTTGTGTTGATTCGGCTGTCCAGACTTCTTCCTCAACTGGAGGGTCCACTGGCCCTTTGATCCGAGTGTAATGAGTCCAGCCTTTCTCCGCCGTCCTTATTGCCGTTTCGGTAGTCAAAAGAGCTTGGTATAGCCCTTCCCAGTCCGGCTGCAATTTAGTCTCTGTCCATGATTTTACTAAGATCCAATCGCCCGGCCAGATGGGGTGAACGGTGAATTCAAGGGGTGGAGTCTGCGCCAATAAACCCTGTTTCCTGAGGAAAGACAAAGAGGAGGACAAGCCCAGTATATACTTCTTTAAAAACAAATCTTTAGTTTCGGGAATTGGCAACTCTCCATACGTTCCCAAGGAAGGTAATCCAAATAAAATTTTATAGGGGGATAGTCCCAAATCTTTCCTTGGGGCTGTTCGTACTCGCAAGAGAGCTATAGGTAAACATTTGGTCCAAGGGAGTCTGGTTTCTATTATCAATTTAGAGAGCTGTCGTTTGAGTGTTTGGTTCATTCTCTCAACCCTTCCCGATGATGGCGGGTGCCATGGAGTATGGAACTCCCAGGAAATTCCCTACCCCTTCATTACCCCGTGTAACACTTTAGAGGTAAAATGAGTTCCTTGGTCGGAATCTATACGGTTCACTAGCCCATATCGGGGAATTATGTCCTCCAATATTGCATTTGACACCCCACTCGCAGTGGCGGTAGCTAGGGGGTATGCCTCAACCCAACCAGTTAGATGATCTACTATGACCAGCATATATTTTAGTCTTCCTACTCTGGGTAGTTCAGTATAATCTACTTGTATACTCTGGAAGGGTCTCAATCCCGGGTCTCTTCCTCCCGCGGCCTGTTTTCTCAAGACTTTCTTATTTACCTTTCTGCATATTATACATCCCTCACATATTTGTTTAGCAATTGTATATATTTCTTTGCATCCATATTCCCTAAGAACTAAATCACACATTGCTTGGACTCCCAGTGACTGCCTTGGTGTAGGACGGCCATAATCTCTCGCATCATCATTTTGTTTAACATTTCCCTTCCATCAGGTAACCTCCAATGCCCGTCGACTGTTTTTGTAGCCCCTAAATCTCTCAATTCTTTTTCTTCTCTTTCAGTAAATATAGGAGCTTCCCTAGGACCCGGGACAGTAGGTATTAGGGAATGAATCACCACTTCTTGTGGGTTCAGGGCGGCTTCCCTAGCCACTTCATCGGCTAATCTATTTCCCCTAACCTCTGGTTCATTTCCTTTCTGATGACCATTTACGTGCACTACGGCTATCTCT
>NC_057757.1:9497012-9499095 GCF_004010195.1 Chiloscyllium plagiosum
TCTGTCCAAATAAATTCGGGGATTCCGTAAACCCCTGGGGGAGCACAGTCCACCGGTATTGCTGTTTCCGTCCTGTCTTAGGGTCTTCCCATACAAAGGCAAACAAATTCCTACTTTCCTCCGCCAAGGGACAAGCCCAAAAGGCATCTTTTAAATCTATCACACTAAACCATTTGTGGTCACGAGGGATCTTACTTAACAACGTATAGGGGTTTAGCACCACTGGGTGCCTGATCTGTAATATTCGATTTAATGTTCTCAAATCCTGCACCAATCGATAAGTTCCATTGGATTTCCGTACTGGTAGAATTGGGGTATTATAAGGAGACATACAGTCCATCTCCAACAGTCCATCTCTAATCAGTCCCTCAATTACTGGCTGCAGTCCTCGTTTACCTTCTGTGGAAATAGGATATTGTCGCTTTCCGTTTTAAATTTATTAGAAGGGGAGGGTTCTGTATTTTTCCACAATTCCCTTCTCTAGCCCATACAATAGGGTCTATCTCTTTCTCCACATCCTCTGTCAACATTGCCATTTGTACAACTAATTCTTTTTCCTGAATTCCAATCTCCAGTCCTAAGAGGATAATTAAGTCTCTCCCTAGTAAGTTACTTCCTATATCAGGGATATACAGCAGTTCCCCTATGACCCTATCCTTAGGACCTTCTATCATCATAGGTTCAATTACTGGAACAGTAAATCCTTCCCCTTTTACCCCCGAAACAGTAATTGACCATGTCTTCGACATTTCTACTTTCTTTGGTTTAAAATTCAGCGATGACCGTGCTGCCCCCTATAGGGTCCCACCTTCAGGTTTATCAAGGGTTCCTGGTGGGCCCCCAAGGGCAGGAACCCTTAATTCTTCATCAAAATTCATAAGCGGAATTGCCCTTTCTTCCCTTTGTAGATCAGGACACTCCCGCTTAAAATGCCCTATCTTACCTCCCGAAGGGGATAAGTCGTTACGTTCTTCCCCTTTTTTCTTTTGTTTATCCCCCCTTAGGCTTTGATTTAGATCCTCCGGAGGCCTCCTCTACATCTACTGTAGCTTCCCTTTCTTTTGCTGAGGATTGAGGGTCAGGAACAACAACATCCCCGTCCACCGCCCCTTCGTCCTCCTCTTGTGGGTCATCTGTTCCCTGTCCCTGTCTGTCTGTCTCTCCTCCTTCCCCATGTTCACCTAACCTGATTTTATGGTACGGGGGACACAAACAGCCAAGAGGATCCCAGGGACTAGGTGGGGCAGAGGGGGAATCCTTTGTCTTTACTACTATCATTCCCAAACTGCCCTTCCAACAGGATGCATAGTCCGCCTCCTCTTGGCTAAAAGGTTGTTTTTTATTCACATACAAATCTAAATACTGACAGACCCAATCCTCGTCCGAACCATACTTTGGCCAGAAGACAGCCGGACGAAGGATTGGTTCTTTGGTCCATACTAAACAACAATAATTAATCATTTTCTTTTTATCTTTTGCCCTTCTACAAGTATTACTTGTCCATTCCCGCAACATCCTCCCCAACGGAGGAATGTTACTAGGGACTTTTTCTTCTTCCTTTACTCTGTGACAGCTACTCTGCCTACCCCCCATTTCCCGGGGCCCTCGCTAGTCCCTCAGCGAGTAAATACCCCTTTTCCCGGCCACCAAGGCAATACTTAAAAGTCAGGTTTCTTACCTTGGTCTGTGCACAGAGTTGCCTGGCCCCTTGTCACCATATGTTCTATCGAGCTCCTATCACTGTCTGATTCAGATGTCTCTCTTGTGGGATCCGTACCAATCGCCCAAGGGAGCAGACCAAACCAGGACACGAGACCGCTCCTCAATGGGGAACGGGACGCGTCTTCCCAGTGTCCAAGGCCAGCCACACCCCCCGGCGATGGAAGAAAATCCCGGACGAGCCCCCAATTGTGAGAAACAAAGCTCACACACTTCAATAATTGCAGTCCGAGACAAAATCTGAATCAGTAGTGTCCTTTATTTTTACACTTGCAAGTGGGTGTGATGTCCAGTGCCAGGCAAGGCAGAGGACATACACACACCAAATTCAACAAACTCTCGATATTTATATAATTTGGTTCCT
>NC_057757.1:9499339-9557317 GCF_004010195.1 Chiloscyllium plagiosum
TAGGTAAGGGGTAAATGTAGGGGTATGGGTGCGTTTCGCTTCGGCGGGTCGGTGTGGACTTGTTGGGCCGAAGGGCCTGTTTCCACACTGTAATGTAATCTAATCTAATCTAAAAAAAAACCTACTGTTTGTACAGGCGTATCTAGCCTAACTTCATCCCCTCACAACATCTTATCTATTTGCCCATAGTATCTACCATTGTTTTGCAATCATGTTTCATGCTGACATACAACTTTAGCTAATACAAAAACAATTATATATTTCCTCCACATAGTTCCCATTTTGTTGACTCAGCTCTCGGCCGAAACAACCCCACACTGGTGTGAGTTCATTTACTTTGTATCAGAAATTATAATTGCAGAATTGCAGAACTGCAGAAGTAACATTAATTTACCTACATCCCACATCACTCATGGAAGGAACATTTACAGAATTTATCAGACTTGTTCGATCGACTTCGGAGGGCAGGCTTGTTGGTAAACCTGGCTAAAAGTGAATTTGCCAAAGCCCAAGTCACCTTCCTGGGCCATGTTATGGGACACAGACAAATGGCCCCATGGGATTAATTGGGGAAATTCCCACCCCATCGACAAAAAGAGCTGTATTATGGTTCCTGAGATTGAGTGGATTTTATCAAAAGTTTGTGCCGAACTTTAGCAGTGTGGCTGCTCCACTCCCTGAATTGCGAAAGAAAGGCAAGAAGTTTCAGTGGACAGCCTGAAAACTGTGTTACCTACTGTATTAGCCATGCCTAGTAATGCAAAGCCTTTCAAGGTGGCTATTGATGCCAGTGCTCCTGCTGTGCTCCTGCAGGAAGACAACGAGAAGATAAAAAGACCTATCGGGTATTTCTCCGGGAAATTCAATGTTCATCAGCAGAAATATTCAACAGTTGAGAAAGAGACTTTATGCTTGGTGTTGGCGCTACAACATTTCAGTGTTTATGCTACCAATAACGCATCTGAGACAATCATACACATTGATCATAACCCATTGGAGTTTGTGGAGACATTTAAGGATAAAAATGCCAGATTGTTTTGATGGAGCTTGGAATTACAGCCATTCAATTTGACAATTGTGCATGTGGCAGGTCGAGAAAACATGATTACTGATGCGTTGTTGAGACTTGGATGTGAAACAGAGACATTCAGTGGTGGGAGAACCACAGACTGAATCCGAATGTGGTTGTGCACGTTTGCATGTTTATAGTTAGTGAATGTATAGTGTGTTTAAGTACTAACCAATTGAAAATGAAGCCATATTTAGATATTGATGGTTCATTTTTCTTTTAAGGGGGGAGATGTCACAACGCTGGTCTGGTACAAGGTTACTTTGCTTTTGAGTTTTTTTTTAAGAGAGGGAGTAATTGGCCAGGCTCCATTGTGCCTGAAGTTTGAATGGTTCATTGGGACCTTGTTTACCCGAATAGATAGAGCTTCAGGCCAAAAGCTTGAAAAGCCTTTCGAAAACAAAACTGGTACAGTCAAGGGGGCGGGGCCAGCTCTCTAGCTGTGCAGTTCAATTCAGTTCAGGAGAGAGTTGAATAAGAGTCACAGGTGAAACTGGAAGCTTCTCTCTGTCCTTCTGCCCTTATGATTTAGAACTGTAGGTTGCCTGTGTCATTGTTTACTGGTTGTACGAAGGGATGTGTGTATTGGGGCTGTTGCAAGTATTTTCGGAACTGTATCATTCAGTCAGGTTTGGATAGGATAAGTTTGGGGCGGCACGGTGGCACAGTGGTTAGCACTGCTGCCTCACAGCGCCAGAACGAAGGGATGTGTGTATTGGGGCTGTTGCAAGTATTTTCGGAACTGTATCATTCAGTCAGGTTTGGATAGGATAAATTATCCAGCATTCTGTTTTCTGTTGTCTTTCATTCTGCAATTTTGTAAATGACTTTTATTTGTTTAAAAGCTGGTAGTCTACCTAACTAATTTACTCCGGGAATATCCACTATACATCTAGCTCAACAAAGAGCAAAGCTACGGATTTGCCTACCTGCTTATAAGTATATTGATGGGTCTGGCCTAGTCCATAACATGGGAGGTTGTTTCTCCTTGTGGGAGAGTCTGGGGAAAGGGAGGACAATCAGAGGGTTACACATTTACGACAGAGATGGGGAAGAATTCCTTTTCTCAGATGGTTGTGAATCTATAGAATTTTTTTTACTGCAGACAGCAGGCACGACTGAGTCACCCAAAAGCAAGGGAGAGTCAAGTGTCGACGTGGGACTGCTGAGAAATGGGGGTGGAGAGCAGTGATGGAGAGCAAAGAAATGGCATTGAAACTAAGTTTTCACATCAGTTTTCACAGTGAGAAGAAACAAGCAGCATACCAGACTTCAAGAGAGTCAGGGAACAGAGGTGACTGCATTAACCATCACTAAGGGGAAGGTGCTGGTGAAGCTGAAAGGTCTGAAGACGGAAAGATCAGCTGCTCAGGCTGGACTACATCCCAGGGTTCTGAAGGAAATAGCTGAGAAAATGTGGAGGAATTGGTGGTGATCTTTCAGGAATCACTGGTGTCAGGAAGGATCTCAGAGAACTGGAAAATAGCTAATGTTTAAAAAGGGATAGAGGCAGAAAATAGGAAGCTATAGGTCAGATAGCCCAGGAAGCTTGGTCAGTTAGCCCAGAAAGCTATAGGTCAGATAGCCCAGGAAGCTATAGGTCAGTTAGCCCAGGAAGCTATAGGTCAGATAGCCCAGGAAGCTATAGGTCAGTTAGCCTAGGAAGCTATAGGTCAGATAGCCCAGGAAGCTATAGGTCAGTTAGTCCAGGAAGCTATAGCCTGACCTTAGTTGTTGGTTAGATTTTTGAGTCTGTTATTAAAGATAACATTGTGGAGTACTTGGACGTACATGAGAAACTAGGGCTGAGTCAGCACGACTTTGACAAGGAAAGGCCATGCCTGACAAATCTTTTAGAAGTTTTGAGGAGGTAATGAGCAAGTTAGACAAAGGAGAGACAGTGGATGTGATCTACAGAGGAGCCTCGATTATCTGAACAACACGGCTGGGGAGTATTTTGTTCAGATAATCAAATGTTCGGATAATCAAACGCTGGATAACACAATTTAGCCCAGCATCAGGACCTTGCGATCTTGTCCAGATAATCTGAAATTCGGATAGTTGAATGCTGGATAATTGAGGTTCATCTACATTTGGATTTTAAGAAGGCCTTTGACAAGGTTCTGCACAGGAGGCTGCTAAATATGAGCTCCTGGTGTTCAGAGCAAGGTACTTGCATGGATAGTGGATTGGCTGACTGGCAGAAGGCAGAGTGTGAGGATAAAGGGGTCTTCTTCTGGTTGGCAGCTGGTGACTAGTAGAGTTCTTCGAGGAGAAAGTGAGGTCTGCAGATGCTGGAGATCAAAGTTGAAACTTTATTCCTGGAACAGCACAGCAGGTCAGGCAGCATCCAGGGAACAGGAGATTCGACGTTTCGGGCACAGGCCCTTCTTCAGGAAATGAAGAAGGGCCTGTGCCCGAAACGTCGAATCTCCTGTTCCCTGGATGCTGCCTGACCTGCTGTGCTGTTCCAGCAATAAAGTTTCGACTAGTAGAGTTCTGCAGGGCTAGAATGCAAGAGCAGAGATGTACTGCTAGGGTTGTGTAAGGCTCTGGTCAGACTATATTTCGAATACTGTGAGCAGTTTTGAGCCCCGTATCAAAGAGAGGACGTGCTGGCCTTGAAGGGGGTCCAGAGGAGGTTTACAAGAATGACCCCAGAAATGAATCGGAGATGCCGGTGTTGGACTGGGGTGTACAAAGTTAAAAATCACACAACACCAGGTTATAGTCCAACAGGTTTAATTGGAAGCACACTAGCTTTAGGAGTGTTGCTCCGAACGCTAGTGTGCTTCCAATTAAACCTGTTGGACTATAACCTGGTGTTGTGTGATTTTTAACCCAGAAATGAAGGGTTTGTCATATGAAGACCGGTTGAGGTCTGTACTCGATGCAGTTCAGAAGGATGAGAGGGGTTCTGATTGAAACAGAATACTGAGAGGCCTGGATAGAGTAGACACGAAGAAGATGTTTCCCACAGGAGGGAACCAGGAGCCGAGGGCATAGCCTCAGGGTGAAGGGATGACTCTTTAGAACTGGGAGGAGGAGGAATTTCTTCAGCCAGAGGGTGGTTAATCAATGAAAGTTATTGCTGCAGAGGGCTTTGGAGGCCAAATCATTGAGTGTATTTAAGACAGAGACAAATAGGTTGTTGTTTAGTAAGGGGGAATCAAGGGTCACAGGGAAAAGGCAGGAGAATGGGGTTGAGACATACGTCAGCCATAATCAAATGACGGAACAGACTTGATGGGCCAAATGGCCTAATTCTACTTCCATGTCTTATAGTCTTATTGTTAAATGTATTCAAGGTTGAGACAGAGGTTTAATCATGAGGAAAAGGCAGAAAATGGAGTTGAGGATTATCAGATCAGCCTGGATCACATTGAATGGTGGCGCTGACTTGCCTGTTCCTACATCTTACTGTCTGATGGCCTTGTCTTTCCAATTGTCGCTGTAGATACCAGAGACAGACATTATTGAGCCTTTTTTCTTGGCGGGTATTGGTTGGGTTTCCTGGCCAGAAAGCTGAGGGTGCAGTACCTGGAAAAGCACCTTGCTCCTGAAAGTCACTTGGTTGTTCCTAGCTGCCCATCTTGTTGGGAGTGGCTCCCTTGTCAATGAGCTTGCAGAGTTCTGTCAGTGATACCAAAATATTTTTAATCAACCTCTTCTGAGATGTTATTACACACCTCTGGCTCAGGTGGGACATGAACCCAGGGCTCCTGGCTCAGAGATAGAGACACTACCACTATGCCAGAAGTTGACTCTGAGCACGGTGGGAGACACCTTTGATACTCAGTAGCACAACAGAATCTGTGTTTCTGTAGGATACCACTTTTGCAAACTTTACATCCTCTTCTCTCCACCAACATTGCACTCCCACAACAACTCTGCCTGTTCATGTCCAGCTTTGGGACTTTGTTGCTGCTGGTTGAATCCCAGCCAACATCTTCCCATTCCACATTACCTGCACAGCTCAGGAAAGCTATCAACTAGGTTAGTACCCAAGTTCCTACTTGCCTATGGGAGACAAGACTTATACAATGGGCTGGAAAGTTAAAGAAAAGATTACTTTTAAGCATGGGATTCAGAAAAAGGTCACTGAATGAGTATAATCCAACTTCCAGAAAACCATGAAAATGAACAACCAGGACAGTCAAAAAAAACAGAAAGTGGAACCAACATGAAAAACCAAGTTGCTTAACAAAACCAAGTGTGCAAATTTCAGCCATGGAATCAAGGTACAAATCTGATTACGAGAGAAACTATTCAGAGTGTAAGTGATCTTGAGAAATCTCCAGGATAGGAATTGAGTGCTTCCAAGAAATCTTTGGATGTATTCAATCACATGAAGAACAAAAGGCATATTTTTCAACATACAAGACTTTGCAATTGGAGACCAACTCATCTGGAAAGCCTACAGCAAAAGAGATCATTAAAACTACAAAACTAACACTAGAACATTTACTTAAACCAGTTGAGAAATAATCAATTGTACTTTAAAATTTTTTTATGTTCCCAATCCAATTCCTAGGATTTAGTCACATTAATAACATTTCCATTTAATCACATCTAAATTTTATTTTTGATTACTATACAGTTTTGCATATTAAATTTCACATTGTTCCAAACAGTTAAATACAGTCGACTCCACTTGGGTGCATGTGGCAAGAGCAGTTTCAAGTTCTATAATTTAGCTTTGTTAATTTTCCTTCCATTTGTTTACAGTCCCAATCCTCTAATGAAACATTGGCATTTAATACTTGTTTTTCCCTCTTACAAATTGGTGGATTCCTGCTAACCATCAATGGGAGTAAACTGTCAGGTTATCCACATCAGTGGTACAGATAGTTCAAGTTCTTTGATCTTCTAGTTAGAACTCTACAATTTCATTACCATATGACATCTCAGTTAGTTGTTGGAAGATGGTCCACTTGTGAAAGTGAGCCTTAAGGAGAACAGTTCTGCATGCACAAGGTGGAAAGGACAGCAAGTGTTATTGCCAGATGCTTCGAAGGGGGGTTGACTGTAATGCACACCTCAAACAACTTCCCTCACACAAAACAAAACATTCTGTTGGTGTTGGATTCTTTAATATAGAGCAAACATTGTACAGCGTGTATACTTTGTCCCGTATGAGTCCAGAGACTATGTATCACCAAATAAGCATTTGGACACCTCAGACAAGCATATTGTGAGGTGTGTGTGTGTGTGTGTCTGTGTGTGTGTCTGTGTGTGTGTGTCTGTGTGTACTGCACACACCACAAATTAACAGTAATTATAAGATGTCATAACAAAAATATATGCATTAAATTTTCTTTTACTAAAGTTGTCAATGGGAACTGATTCTTCTTGTTTTTAAAAAAACACAAAGCATTTTTAACATAAAAGTTAGACAATCATTTGCAACTTGTATTCCAAAGTACTCATTGTCCATGCTCCAATATGTTTTAATACTAGGTATCTGTTTATCTGGCTGAATGTTGTAAAATAGTCTTTTGGACAATGTGTTTAAAAGCCCCTCAAGAACCAATGTATGCGATAGGATTTTGGAAGGGGTATAATACAGAAGAAATTACTAAGGGTTTCCAACCCTTTACAACACCAGCACTAAACAACAAAGAACACAAATCGATTACAAAGCCTAATGCCTGACACATGAAGGGAATCTGCACTCTGATTGATTTTGCCTCTCAGCTACAGAGAGCTGGAGTCCCAAAGTCTCAGAAATCCAGAAGCACATTACAGACATGGTGCTCAGACCTTCAGGGAAGTGCACATCACACTTACACATGTGCTACACCGAAGAATTTATGTGAGATCACTCGTGCCACAGGCCTCTGGAATGTGTTGAATAAAATGGGACTACTTTATTAACTAATGAGCATGCTCGCACTATCGTATCCATCTCTAACCAGGTTAGAGAAATCTAAACATGATCCAAAGCCATTCCCAAGGCATTGTGTTCAAAAATAGATATATGTGTTTATAGATCTATACATATACTGCTTTCTCCAATAACAGGCTGGGAATTTTCAATAATAGTTCATGGAGAGCAACAAAATGGGAAAGCATTTTAGAGAAATTTGATTGTCTTGCTTACTCCCATTTTTAATGAAGTTTCCATTAACAAAAACAATAACAACTTTTGTAGTGATATCGTTTGGTGCAATCTTTGGTAATGCCTGGAATCACCATGGAAACAAATAATGTGATCAGGAACACGAGAGGAATGAAGTGAGTTCCCAGGATTTCTGAGTTACTCTCTCTCACACAAATACACACCGTACACACAAACACACTCGTACACATAAATACACACCCGTACACACAAACACACACCCGTACACACAAAGACACTCGTACACATAAATACACACTCGTATACACAAACGGACAGAAAGGCTGTCTACAGGCAAACTCACATACAAATGCACACACACACACATGCGCACACGCACACACTTATGCAAGTACAGGCGTACATACAAACAGTTAAGTACAGACGGACTCAAGCAAACTTATAAAGGGAAATGTATACAAAGTTTTATTCAAACACAGGAGCACTCACACATTCAAACACACACACACACGTTCTAAAAAAACATAAGCACGCAGGCACTTCAGCAAACACATTCAAACCAAGTGAACTCAACTCAGCTCAGGAACAATCAGATCCACAGCTTCAAGTGGTGTACTTTTTAAAATCAAGTTTGGACACTTGCACAAGTCAGATTTGATCTGGATTGTATTTAGAATGACTTAAGAATCACTAAGTTTGCATGACACCATTTGTATCTGAATCTTTAATCTGGACAATCAGTCAATTCAGATTTGAACTGATTAGAATCTGGAGCAGAAAGTGGACTGAGAATCTTCACCTAAACAGCAATGTTGCAATTGGTCTCTAGGCTCATTGAACCTTTGGATAGATGTAAAAAGGAATTGCAGACAGATTGCAGTCGGATAAAAAAAAACACCATCAGTTAACTACTTTTACAATGATCTGTAATCAGCTTGGAGCTATAGAACATGCAGAGAAAAATAAAATTGTCCCATTGTATCACGTCATACATATACGCTGAGAGTAGTGCATGGTGCCTGGCAGTGTATAGAATAGGTTGATCTGGTTCAAGACTAACTGTGATGTAGAAAAGTGTTTCAAAATTAGGGATGCAATGATTCAGAAAATCCAAACTGTACTGACAAATTTTCAGGCTGACTAAGATCTCAGCTGCCAGTTTGACATTGATAACACCGAAATCTCAATGTAGAAAAACCAAAGTTGATTTAACATTGACTGTATATATACATTAACAGAGTCTTTCAAAGTTAATGAAAATTCAGTGGTCAACCATCTTGTACGCCTAAGAAAGGAGTTCAGTGCTCAGTTAAAGATCAGTCAATGTATGGTCTGAAGAAATGGACTAAGCAGTACATGCGCTGAAGGAATCCAGTCAAATGATTCCTGTCTGTGGAGGAATTACTGGTTTCATTTCACTAAAACTGTAGCTTGAGCAGTAAGAAATAAAAAAGCATGTCGGACAAAAACTAGCATTAATCTAGTTTCAGGAGTTTTCGTGAATGATCTAGCCCATTATTTAACAGCAAGGGTACCCCACTATGTTTGTCCAGCAATAGATTCTCTACAGGATATCATAACCCCTTTGGCAAACTGGTTATGATCCAAAATGACCAAACAACAGTATTAACATTAATTTATTTTTGCTTATCCGGATCATTTAAGGCATCATATATCACCATGAAGTAGCGAGATTGAACTCAATGGCACTGTGGCTCAATAAAGGACAGAACTTATTCACATTGATATGACTTCGATGAGAAAAGGTGGGACTCACTGTACTAAAGCGAAATTCCAAGCATCATATATTTGTGTACAGTACAGTTTCCAGGTTGGTCAGATGACAGAAGAATGAACTTGATGAGAAAGTTTTACTATGAGTTTTGACTATGCACTTTTTAACCCTTACATTACCAGCAGATTCCCAGAAACATCTCCTTTGACTGACTTAGTCTGTTTTCGGTTGAAGTTTTAGAAATTCATTCAAGGATGTGAGTAACATTGGCCAGACCAGCACTTATTACCCATCCCTAATTGCCCAGAGGACAATGAAGTGTCAATCTGTAGGTATGGAGTCACGTGTAGGCCAGATCAGTTAAGGATGGCAATTTCCTTCCCTAAAGGACATTAATGAACCAGATGGGATTTTGTGACAATTGACAATGGTTTCATGATCATCATTAGATTCCTAATTCCAGATATTTATTGAAATCAAATTCCACCATCAGCCATGGCAGGATTTGAACCTGGGACCCTAGAACAGTGTCTCTGGATTAATTGTCCTGTGATAATATCACTAGATCATCACCTCCCCTAGAGATCAGTTACAATACAAACCCTATTTACAAAAGGTAGGCCTGGCTTTATTACTGTAACACTATGACCCAATTATTACATGACACAATTAAATTCTGATTTTGAAGAAACTAAAATGATTCAATCCACCCATCCCTTTTCTCTCCGGTCGTGAGGCCTTCACTCTTTTGAAATTTGAACTTAATTTATGTTTGAACTTAAAAACAAAACCTTTTTGTTTTTAAAAAGAGGTTTAAGTCCTCTTTAAAAACTGTTCAAGTCCTTCCTCCCAACTGTTCACTTTTGGTGAGAGACAATGAAAGAAAATGTCCTAAAGAAATGTAGGCGAAGGTTGGATTGGCCGTGGGACATTGCCCATAAAGTTCAGCTATGTGTGGGCGAGCAACGGGGAATGTAGGGTTACAGGGATAGGGTGGGTCTGGGTGGGCTGTGTTTCGGCAGGTCAGTATGGACTCGATGGGCCAAATGGTTTGTTTCCACACTATAGTGATTCTGTGATTCTATCAGTTACTTTAAAAGGACATAGTTTAAGCCATTTCTGAGCTCTGGGTCTGCTGACTTACAGAGTGATCAGGGCAACCTTTGGTCACTGACAAGCGCTGCTTCCTGCCCAACAGCTTGGACAGGCGTCACTTTACAGAGATCAATTGTGAGTTTGTTTTCTTTCTGTGTTGAGAGATGGCTTGTTTATGACAACTCTCATATTGCTTGTGAATGATTGCAATGGGACATTACAGCACCATCATGTCATCGCCAAGGTCGACTCAGTGAAGCTCTACTGTACTCAATGGATGATGTTTCGGGTACCATGCAGCCAATTAGCTCTCAGCTTTTATTTAGGCCCTGACCAAATGCCAATGAAAATGCAGGTCTTTGCGAAATTGCGATGGATTGGCTGCAATCCTTGCATCCCCAATTAAAGCATGTGTTACGTTAGAAGACATACAGTGCATCTGAAGACTATGAACATATAACATTCCGACTGTACAATAAGAAGGATAAGACAGGGCGCGATCACATCACGACGCAGCACTGACAACGTTGCTTCTCCTTCAAATCCTCCACCTCGTCTACTGCCTCTTTACCCTTCCCAGCCGCCTTCTCCTCTGCACCCTGGGCAGCGGTGGTGCCATTGGGAGGGGCCTGGCTCTCCCCTGGCCTCTCGCTCTTGCCATCAGCATCTTCAATCACCACAAGCTCTGCTTTGCCTGTTCCATCATACCCGAGCACCTTCTTGGTCTCATTCTCGTCCTCGACGTCCTGGTAACCCATGAAGATCATGGTAACCGGCTGGTCTTTGCTAGGCTCTGCGCCATCCCCCGGAGTTTTCTGAAGGATTTTAAGGCTCTCTCCGGCCATCCCGTCCGGCTTTAGCTTCTCTGGGGTCTGACCGTCGGCCTGGAGCTGACCATGAGGTCCTTTCCCCTCAGGAGTCAGCGCTTTATTGAAGTCTGTCACCTTGTCAGCCTTCTGTATCAGCTCGTCCACCTCGGTGCTCGTGAGAAGGTGGACTCCGTTCTCCACTGCTCCGTCACCTTTGCGCATCTCATGGATAACCTTGAGGTCATCCTCGTAGACCTTGACTCCTTGTTGCTTGAGGTTCTTGGGAGACACACTGCTGGTGGACAGGACTTTGGTCTCCCCTGTTACATTGTCCTTCTCCACCGTAATTTCCACCGCAAACATCGCTGCAAACAACAAAAGGAGCTGAATGTCAGCAAATAGGTAACAAAAAAATACAGTCACTGCATGTTAAGGACTAGTGGCAATGGTTCCATAATCTGGTGGGTAAATCTCTCCCACCACAGCTCTTCAAATAACAAAAGACAGCAAACTTTGTTTGAACCGACACCTTCCCCAATGACCTGAAATCTCATGAGCCGGCAAAACATATAAGTTGAAACTTTATTGATGGAACAGCACAGCAGGTCAGGCAGCATCCAGGGAACAGGAGATTCGACGTTTCGGGCACAGGCCCTTCTTCATTTGATCTCCAGCATCTGCAGACCTCACTTTCTCGGCAAAACATATAAACCTTAAATGCATATTTATTGTATTATTGCGATCTCCCCAATGTCTGAGTAATCAGATGAGGGTGCAAATGAGAAAGCTCTCTACTGGTAATATTTAAGGAAAGGTTAGATCATTATTTATGCTGTAAATAAAGTATAACGGTCATATGTTACGTTTTTATTACTTGGCATGTTTTTATATTGATTAGGCGTACCTCTCAATTATCCGGAATATTGCTTCAACAGTTACACTGCTTGTTCCCCAGGTGCTGGTTAATAAAATATTTGTAGTAATAACTCAAATGTTCCATAGACAACACCTTCCAAACCCATATCATCTATCAGGTAGCTGGCCAAATGCAGCTAATGCATGGAACACTACCCTGTGGCAAGCTCCCCTCCTAGTCACTCACCTCCCTGTGTTGTTCCTTCGGTGTCACTGGGTCAAATTTCTGGAACTCCCTTCTTCACAACCATGTGGGCGCCGACAGCCCATGGACTGTAGCAGTTCAAGAAGGTGGCTCACCCCAAAGGGCAATTCATAGAATCCCTACAGTGCAGAAAGAAAGCCATTCGGCCTACACCAACCCTCTGAACTGCATCCCACCCAGACCCACCCCTGTAACTCTGTTTCCCCATGGCTGATCCACTTAGCCTGCACATCCCTGAACAATTCAGCGTGGCCAATCTACCTAACCTGCACATCTGAATGTCCAAACTCCACACAGACAGTCACCCAAGGGTAGGATCGAACCCGGGTCTCTGGAGCTATGAGGCAGCAGTGCTAACCACTGAGCCACCCAATGAAGGACAGCAACAAACACCAGCCCAACCAGTGAAACCCACATTCCATGAGTGAAGAAAAGTAAAACCAATTTGGTCTTCCACATTGACCTGAAAGTGAAAATCAGGTCTGAGCTTAGGTCCTCATTGAACCAACTGCAGCTTCAACAGTGCAGCACTCCCTCAGCACCTTAACTCACAGAATTTTCATCCCAATCTACAAGCTGAAGTGACTGCAGTGGGGCCTATAGCGAGAACCTGCTGGGTTAATGATCAGATTGTCACTTCTGAAACCTGATTCTGGATTAGTGGTGCTGGAAGAGCACAGCAGTTCAGGAATCTGATGAAGGGCTTTTGCTGAAACGTCGATTTTGCTGCTCCTTGGATGCTGCCTGAACTGCTGTGCTCTTCCAGCACCACTAATCCAGACTTCTGAAACCTGGTTGACTCTGATTAATAGAGTTTTAGAGTCATTATTATAGTGAGGAGGTCATTCTATCCATTGAGATTATACTGACCCTATGAAGTAAACCTGCTAATCCTATTCCCTCACTCCATCCACGCAGTCCTGTTACAAATGTCCATCCGATTTTCTTCTGACATCACTAATCTGAATTCACTGCTCTCAAAGGCAGTCAGTCATCATTAATTGCTGTGTCTCATTCCAAAAATCTTCGAGCTGTGTCCCCTTGTCATTGGACCATCAGCTAATGGAACAATTTCTCTTTGACCATTTTAAACATAGAACTTTGAACATTCTAGTGCAGTCCAGGCCCTTCGGCCCTCAATGTTGCGCCGACCTGTGAAACCAATTTGAAGTCCATCTCTCCCCCACTATTCCATTTTCATCCGTATGCCTGTCCAATGACCATTTCAATGCCCTTCAAGTTGGCAACTCTACTACTGTTGCAGGCAGTGCGTTCCACGCCCCTACTAATCTCTGAGTAAAGAAACTACCTCTGACATCTGTCCTATATTGATCACCCCTCAATTTAAAGTTATGTCCCCTCATGCTGCCCATCACCATTGAGGAAAAAGGCTTTCACTGTCCACCCTACCTAACCCTCTGATTATCTTATACGTCTCAATTAAGTCACCTCTCAACCTTCTCACGAAAACAGCCTCAAGTCCCTCAGCCATTCCTCATAAGACCTTCCCTCCATACCAGGCAACATCAGAGAGGTTCCCATGGGGGACTGGTTAGCAAGGTTAGATCTCATGGAATACAGGGAGAACTAACCATTTGGCTTAAAGGTAGAAGACAGAGGGTGGTGGTGGAGGGGTGTTTTTCAGACTGGAGACCTGTGACCAGTGGAATGCCACAAGGATCAATGCTGGGTCATTTTCGTCATTTTCGTCATTTATATTAATGATTTGGATGTGAGCTTAAGAGGTATAATTTGTAAGTTTGCAGATGACACCAAAATTGGAGATGTAGTGGACAGTGAAGAAGGTTACCTCGAATTACAATGGGATCTTGATCAGGTGGGCCAATGGACTGAGGAATGGCAGATAGAGTTTAATTCAGATAAATACGAAGTGCTGCATTTTGGGAAAGCAAATCTTAGCAGAATTTATACACTTAACGGTAAGGTCCTAGGGAGTGATGCTGAACAAAGAGACCTTGGAGTGCAGGTTCACAACTCCTTGAAAGTAGAGTCGCAGGTAGATAAGATAGTGAAGAAGACGTTTGGTATGCTTTTCTTTATTGAGTACTGAGTACAGGAATTGAGAGGTCATGTGGTTGTACAGGACATTGGTTAGACCACTGTTGGAATATTGCGTGCAATTCTGGTCTCCTTCCTATCAAAAGGATGTTGTGAAACTTGAAAGGGTTCAGAAAAGATTTATAACGATTTCGCCAGGGTTGGAGGATTTGAGCTACAGGGAGAGACTGAATAGGCTGGGGCTGTTTTTCCTGAAGCATTGGAGGCTGAGGTGATGATCTTATAGGGTTTTATAAAATCATGAGGGGCATGGATAGGATTAATAGCCAAGGTCTTTTCCCTGGGGTGGGGGAGTCCAGAACTAGAGGGCATAGGTTTAGAGTGAGAGGGGAAAGATATAAAAGAGAACTAAGGGGCAACTTTTTCATGCAGAGGGTGGTGCATGTGTGGAATAAGCTGCCAAAGGAAGTGGTGGAGGCTGGTACAATTGCAACATTTAAAAGGCTTCTGGATGGATATATGAATAGGAAGGGTTTGGAGGGATATGAGCCGGGTGCTGGCAGGTGAGACTAGATTAGGTTGGGATATCTGGTTAGCATGGATGATTTGAACCGAAGGGTCTGTTTCCGTGCTGTACATCTCTATGACTCTGTGACTCTATCTTTCCTATAATGCGGTAACCAGAACTGTACGCAATACTCCAAGTGTGGCTGCATCAGAGGTCTGTACAGCTGCAGCATGACCTTGTGGCTCCAAAACTCAATCCCTCTACCAATAAAAGCTAACACACCGTATGCCTTCTGAACAACCCAATCAACCTGGGTGGCAACTTTCAGGGATCTTTGTACCTGGACACAGAGATCTCCCTGCTCATCTACACTACCGAGAGTCTTACCATTAGCCCAGTACTCTGCATTCCTGTTACCCTTCCAAAGTGAATGACCTCACACTTTGTTGCATTAAACTCCATTTGCCACCTCTCAGCCCAGCTCTGCAGCTCATCTATGTCCCTCTGTAACCTGCAACATCCTTCGGCACTACCCACAACTCTACCGACCTTTGTGTTATTCGCAAATTTACTGACCCATTCTTCTACACCCTCATTTAGGTCATTTATAAATATGATAAACTGCAGTGGGCCCAAAACAGATCCTTGTGGTACACCACAAGTAACTGAGCTCCAGGATGAACATTTCCCAACAACGACCACCCTCTGTCTTCTTTCAGCTAGCCAATTCCTGATCCAAACCACTAAATCACCTTCAATCCCATGCCTCTGTATTTTGTGCAATAGCCTGCCATGGGGAACCTTATCAAACGCCTTACTGAAATCAATATACACCACATCAACTGCTTTACCCTCATCCACCTGTTTGGTCACCATCTCAAAGAACTCCAAAAGATTTGTGAGCACGACCTACCTTCACAAAACCATGCTGACTATCCCTAATCAAGCTATTCCTTTCTAGCTGATCATAAATCCTATCTCTTTTAACCTTTTCCAACACTTTACTCACAACTGAAGTAAGGATCACTGGTCTCTAATTTCCAGGGTTGTCTCTACTCCCCCTCTTGAACAAGGGGACAACATTTGCTATCCTCCAATCTTCTGGCAATACTCCTGTAGACAATGATGACATAAAGATCAAAGCCAAAGGCTCTGCAATCTCTTCCCTGGCTTCCCAGAGAATCCTTGGATAAATCCCATCCGGCCCAGGGGGTTTATCTATTTTCACACTCTCCAGAATTGTCTTGTGAACCGCAATCTCGTAGCCTGTATCTCAGTGTTCTCCTCGACAACATTTTTACAGTGTAAAAATTTTCTAGAGGAAAAATATTCATTTCGCGCTTCCCCTGTCTCCTCTGACTCCTTGCACAACTTTCCACTACTATTCCTGATTGGCCCTAATCTTTCTCTAGTCATTCTTTTATTCCTGATATACTGATAGAAAACTTTAGTGCTTTCCTTGATCCTATCTGCTAATGACTTCTCATGTCTTCTCCTTGCTTGTCTTAGCTCTCCCTTTAGGTCTTACCTGGCTAGCACCTGAACTGAGTCTTCGGTCTCATCTAACATAAGCCTTCTTCTTACTCTTGACAAGAGATTCAACTTCTTTCATAAACCACAGTTCCCTCACTCAACCACTTCCTCCCTGCCTGACAGTTACATAATTATCAAGGACACGTAGAGCTGTTCCTTGAATAAGTTCCATATTTCAACTGTGCCCGTCCCCTGCAGTTTCCTTCCCCATCTTATGCATCCTAAATCTTGCCTGATCACATCATAATTGTCTTTCCCTCAGCAATAACTCTTGCTCTGCATTATATACCTATTCCTTTCCATCACTAAAGTAAACATAATGAAATTGTGGTCACTATCACCAAAGTCCTCACCTACCTCCAAATCTAGCACCTGGCCCAGTTCATTACCCAGTACCAAATCCAATGTGGCCTCGCCCCTTATTAGACTGTCTACATACCGTGTCAGGAAAATTATGGTCACTATCACCAAAGTCCTCACCTACCTCCAAATCTAGCACCTGGTTCATTACCCAGTACCAAATCCAATGTTGCCTCGCCCCTTATTAGACTGTCTACATACCGTGTCAGGAAACCCTCCAGACAAAAACTGACCCATCTAAAGGAAAGTTGAAGTCTCCCATAACAAGTACCCTGTTACTCTCAATCCTATGCAGAATCATCTTTGCTATCGTTTCCTCTACATCTCTGGAACAATTTGGAGGCCTATAGAAAACTCCCAACAGGGACCCTCTCCTTTCCTGTTTCTAACCTCAGCCAAGACTACCTCAGTAGATGAGTCCTCAAACATCCTTTCTGCCACCGTAATACTGTCTTTGCCTAACAATATCACACCTCCCCCTCTTTTACCATATTCCCTGTTCTTACTGAAACATCTAAACCCTGGAACCTGCAACAACCATTCCTGTCCCTGCTCTCTCCATGTCTCCGAAATGGTCACATCATTGAGGTCCCAACGACCAACCCATGTTGCATGTTCATCCACCTTATTCCAGATGCTTCTGGCGTTGAAGTAGTCACACTTCAAACTACCTTCCTGCCTGCTGGTACATTCTTGTGACCTTGAAACGTCACTTCTGATCTCACTACTCTCAACTTCCTGGACACTGGAGCTACTATTCAGGTTCCCAACCCCATTGCTGGATTAGTTTAAACCCTCCCAAAGAGCATTAGCAAACATCCCCCACCCCCCCCCCCTCACGCCCAGGATATTGGTACCCCTCTGGTTCAGGTATAGACCGTCTCATTTGTAGAGGTCCCAACCACACCAGAATGAGCCTCAATTATCCAATTATCCGAAACTCTCCCTCCTGCACCATCCCTGTAGCCACGTGTTCAACTCCTCTGTCTTCCTATTCCTCTCCTCACTGGCATCTTATCTTGAAGACCTCAATTAGAACTTCCCTTTGTTGCAGGCACATCTCCAACTACATTTTGTAACTAACATCCCCAATCCCTGAAACTATTCCAGTAAATCTTCATATGAATCTCTCAAGGACCCTTCTATCCTTCCTAAACATTAGTGAACAGGATTGGGTGCAATTCTTATTAAGGCCTCACTCGAGCTTAATAAAGGACCACAGAAACTTGTCTGTTTTTGTTTTCAATACCCCAGTGTTGGAAACTCAAGAACCCACATTACTTTGCTCACCACCTTCTCACTAGATCACTCCGAACAGTCCAGGTCCCTCTGCCTCCGATATTACGACCATAGATTTAAATTGACCCACCCATGAAAGTGGAATCTCTTTTGAAAAAAATGAGGCAAACGTTTTTTACCTCTCCAAAACCAAAAGAGAAAATGCTGGAAAATCTCTGCAGGTCTGCCTGAGCTGAGATTTTCCAGCATTTTCTTTTTTGGTTTCAGATTCCAGCATCTGCAGTAATTTGCTTTTATCCAGTTTTTTTTCCTCTCAGAGGGTTGTGAGTGTTTGGAACTCTCTCCTTGACCAGACACTGGAAGCAGAATCGGTGAATCTTTCTTAAGGCAGAGGTAGACAGATCCTTGTTCCGAATGGGGTGGGGGTGGGGTAGGAGAAGTTAGGAATGAGGATTTGAGGTTACAATCAAATCAATTATATTCTTCTTGGGAGGGTGGAATAGGTTCGAAGGGCTGAATGGTCGACTTGTCCTCGCTGTTCAGTGACAGAGAAGGAAGAGCGATGTCGCTCCAAGTCAAGATGGTGACTGAGGGGACAGGGGGCTTGGCGATTTTCTGCCCTTATCCTCCTGGTTGACAGAAGATGGGAACTTGGAAGGCATAGTCTATGGAAGTTTTGTGAGTTATTTCATTACTTGAAGAGCAGTAGGGGAGGTATCCAAGGGATTTATGTTTGTTTCTCTATTCTGTAAAATTGTTCCTTTATCTTAAGGAGCTCTGAGACTAGGAACCGAGGGCACAGCCTTAGAGTGAAGGACAACCCTTTCGAACTGAGATGAAGAGGAAATTCTTCAGCCAGAGGGTGGTGAATCTGTGGAACTCATTGCCGCAGAGAGCTGTGGAGACCAAGTCATTGAATGTATGCAAGAGGGATGGACATGTTCTTGATGAGTAAAGGTATCAAGGGATATGTGAGAAGGCAGGGGAATGGGATTGAGAAAAGTCTCAGCAATGATCAAATGGGCTGAATGGCTAATATCATATGGTCTTGTGGTGTGTACAAGATCAGCTGTCAGTATTTTCATTTTGAGGCTCTGTCATGTAACTTGAATTACTTCAACAGAATGGTGTTTGTAATTATTGCTGCACAGAGGAAACATAATACACTGAACCAATCACAAATCTGAGCAATACTTCACAGAGAGATATCTTCTTCCTCCTGATTGTTGTTTATCTTTGATATATGATTGGAGATAGTTTTCTGCTTAAGGAAATGATCAAAATTAGCTACTGCAGAGAGACTCTGCACAGGAACATGTGATGACATTGGCAATTTTTAAACATATATCCTTCCCCAACCTCCTCACTTCCTATCGATCCCTCAGTCCCTGTTGATCCCTTACTCCCTATAACTCTCTCAGTCCCTGTAACTCTCTCAGTTCCGGTCGCTCTCTCTCTCCCTGTTGATCCTGGAATATGTCACTGCAGCTTGCAAGCGGTTTAGCCATCCAGCAGTACCAGCAAAGCTCCAGCAGGTGGCAGACATTACCACTAATCCATAGAAAGCGACGATTGTAGATGCTGGAGATAAGAGTGGAGAGTGTGTTGCTGGAAAAGCACAACAGGTCAGGCAGCATCCAAGGACCAGGAGAGAAGACGTTTTGGGCGTAAGCACTTCATTAGGAATCTTGGAGGGATTGGGGGATGGGGTGGAGTGGAAGGATGGGTGCCCAAAGGGGCTGAGAGATAAATAGGAGGGGGCTGGGGTTTGGGAATGCAATAGGTAGATGGAGGTGGGGGGGGGTTGATGGTTATAGGTTGGAGCAGAGGGTGGAGCGGATAGGTGGGATAGGCTTGGATTTGGTGGTGGAAGAGGCCAAAGGCTTGCATGTCCTTGGCAGAGTGAGAGGGGGAGTTGAAGTGTGGAGTGGTGGGGTTGTTTGGTATATGTGTCCCAGAGATGTTCTCTGAAACATTCTGCAAGTTGGCGTCCTGTCTCCCCAATGTAGAGGAGACCACATCGAGAGCAGCAGTCCAGCAGCTTGATACTGGCCAAATACCACAGGACTAGGCTGGACTGGGCTGGGCTGGGCAGGACTGGTCTGGGCTGGGCTGGTCTGGTCTGGGCAGGGCTGGACTGGTCTGGTCTGGGCTGGTCTGGTCTGGGCAGGGCTGGACTGGTTTGGGCTGGTCTGGGCAGGGCTGGCTGGACTGGGCTGGGCTGGGCAGGACTGGTCTGGGCTGGGCTGGTCTGGTCTGGGCAGGGCTGGACTGGTCTGGTCTGGTCTGGTCTGGTCTGGGCTGGTCTGGTCTGGGCAGGGCTGGACTGGTCTGGTCTGGTTTGGGCTGGTCTGGGCAGGGCTGGTCTGGTCTGGGCAGAGCTGGTCTGGGCTGGGTGGGCTGGTTGCTCTGCAAACAGATTGGGCTACAAAATCTGAAATATCCTGTTGTCCCAGGGGCTTTCAGAGCCAGGGTCAGCTCGAGGGTATCTCCTTTATAGCAAACACCCAAACGTACTGCAGAGTGCTACAAGACATTTACTGAGATGGAATATGTCGGAACTCAGGCATGAATACCCCTATCTCATATCCCCCAGCTAATATGCCACACCTGTTGTCCCCCTTCAGCCACCAGGCTGCTCCCTGCTTGTTTACCCTCACACCCTGTTACAACAAATTGGAAATCAACAGGTTTCATTTTAACAAGTACTATTCATAAGGACCAGGGAGCGTAACTTCCTGCTGTTGGTTATAATCTCTGCCCACTGACTGTGACCGGTGGATGTGGTGACAACTCTCCTGACCTTCTGGACAGGGTGAAGACTTTCTGACCTTTGACCCTCTGGACAGGGTGAAGACTCTGCTCTGGACAGGCAGGATGTCCCAAATGTCGTCAAGACTTGAACTAACAGGGGTCAGACCTGTGTGACACTGCAAGACCATGTAGTGAGCTGACAATTCTTACAAGACCGCACAGAGACTCACATAATAACATTCAAAGGGCCAATACACTACAAAATAAAACTGAAGTTATATTCAAAGTTTGTGAGAAGATTTGTAGCTCGGGTGCTCGTTGTTGTGGTTCTGTTCGCCGAGCTGGGAATTTGTGTTGCAGACGTTTCGTCCCCTGTCTAGGTGACATCCTCAGTGCTTGGGAGCCTCCTGTGAAGCGCTTCTGTGATCTTTCCTCCGGCATTTGTAGTTCTATGAACACCAACTAGCCACGAAACGACACAACCAGCTATCCTTAGTAGCCACACACACAGATGACAAGCAACATGAATTTGACTGGGACAACACTACTATTATAGGACAAGACAAACAGAGAACAGCCAGGGAATTCCTAGAGGCGTGGCACTCATCCACAGATTCAGTCAATAAGCACATCGACCTGGACCCAATATACCGGCCACTGCAGCGGACAGCTGGAACTGACAACCGGAAGCGGCAGATTCAAACCACTACAAATACCGGAGGAAAGATCACAGAAGCGCTTCACAGGAGGCTCCCAAGCGCTGAGGATGTCACCCAGACAGGGGACGAAACGTCTGCAACACAAATTCCCAGCTCGGCGAACAGAACCACAAAAATGAAGTTACATTGGCCCTGGCCTTTGACTGAGCTGTCTGAATGTCTTTGTGTTTATCATTTCATGGGATGTGGGTAGCAATGTCTGGGCCAGCATTTATTGTCCATCTCCAATGCCTTGAAGGAGATAGTGAGGAGCTGCCTTCTAGAATGTTCTGAGGGTGTAGGGCATCCACAGTGCTGTTCCACCAGAAATTTCATACCAGTGTTTAAGTACAGTCTCTCTGGCATATGAAAGATGCATTTTCACCTGATAATGTTACTGGAAACCCAAGCCTAGTCAGTAGATTTTGTAATTGTTTATGAGTGGGAGTCATTGGCTGGGTGGAGTGAGAAATGCTTGCATGTTTCTTTGAGTGTGTGCTTGGCTGGGGGTTTCTGGGTATATGGGTGCATGACAGCATTGGCATGAACGTCTGTTGCGGGCATCATGCATGTCCCATGTTTGGGAGTACGTGTGTGAGCACATATAATGGGACTCTCGGAAGGTATGCTGCCTCCCAGGTGCCAGGGTCCGGGATGTCTCTGATTGAATCTACAAGATTCTGGTGGGGAGGATGAGCAGCTAGAGTTGGGGTACACATTGGCACCAATGACATAGCTAGGAAAAGGAATGAGGTTCCAAAAAGTGATTTCAAAGAGTTAGGTTGGAAGGATGAGCAGAGTAGTAATCTCAGGATTGCTATCGATGTCATGTACTAGTGAGGCGAGGAACAGGGAGCGAGTGCAGCTAAACACGTGGCTACAGCGCTGGTGTAGGAGGGAGGGCTTCAGATATGTCGATCATTGGGATACCTTCTGGGGAAGGTGGGACCTGTACATGAAAGACGGGTTGCACTTAAACTGGAGGGGCACCAATGTCCTGGGCAGATTTGCTGGGCATTTCAGGAGGGTTAAAACAAGTTTGGCAGGGGGATGGGAACCAGAGGTGCAGGTCAGATCAGAAGAGAAGCTAGTTGTTGAAAGGGCAGAAATAGAATGCAGTGAGTCTGTCAGGAAGGATACACAGTTGTTACAGGAAAGGGATGGGTCAATGTCTGTCTGTTTCAATGCAAGGAGTGTCAGGAATAAGAGTGATGAACTTAGAGCACGGATCAGCACTTGGAACTTCGATGTTGTAGTCATAATGGAGACATGGATGTCACAGGGGCAGGAATGGTTGCTGGATGTTCCAGGGTTTAGATCTTGTGAAAAGAACTGGGAGGGGAGCAAAAGAGGAGAGAGAGTAGCATTGTGAGAGAGTGCAAAACAGCTGCAGAAGAGGAGGCTGTTGAGGAGGGTTTGTCTACTGAGCCAGTATGGGTGGACGTCAGTAACAGGAAAGGAGCAGTCACTTTATTGGGTGTTATCTATATACCCCCCAGTAGCAGCAGAGAGATGGAAGAACAGATTGGACAGCAGATCTTGGAAAGGTGCTGCTGTAACAGAGTTGTTGTTGTTATGGGTAGCTTCAACTCACCCAATATTGATTGGAACCTCATCAATGCAGATGGTCTGGATGGAGCCAATTTTGTCAGGTGTGTCCAGGAAGGATTCTTGACTCAATATGTAGATAGGCCGACTAGGGGAGAGGCCATATTGGATTTGGTGTGAGGCAACAAGCCAGGCCAGGTGTCAGATCTCTCAGTGTGAGAGCATTTCGGTGACAGTGGCCACAACTGCCTCACCTTTACCATAGGATAAGAACAGACAGTATGGGAAGGTATTTAATTGGGGGAAGGGAAATTATACTGCTGTGGTGAAGGAGCCTTGGATGATGAGAAGAGGAGCTTCTCCTCAAGCGGAAGAAGGAAACTTACTTAAGTTTGAGGAAGCAAGGATCTGGCACAGCTTTAGAGGGTTACAGGGTGGCTAGGAAAGAATTCAAAACTGCACTGAGGAGAGCTAGAAGGGGCCATTGAAAGCCTTCAGAAAGGATTAGGGAAAACTCAAATCATTCTACACTTATGTGAGGAATAAGAGAATAATCAGAGAGAGAGTAGGGATGATCAGGGACAGTGGAGGGAACCTGTGCCTGGAATCTGAAGAGGTAGTGGAGGCCCTAAATCAGTTTTTTGCTTCAGTATTCACTAGAGAGAGGGACCTTGTTGATAGTGAACACACCGTGGACCAGGTTAATATGCTTGAACAGATTGATATTAAGGAAGTAGATGTACTGGAAATTCTGGGAAGCATCAAGATAGGATTTTTGGCAGTGTGGAGGAACAGTGGGATCTTAGGGTCCAAGTACATAAATCATTCAAAGTAGCCACCCAAGTTGATAGGGTTGTTAAGAAGGCAGATGGTGATTGAGTTTAAGAGATGTGAGGTTTTGCTGCAACTCTATAAAACCCTGGTTAGACCACACTTGGAATATTGTGTCCAGTTCTGGTGCCTCATTATAGGAAGGACGTAGATACTTTAGAGAGTGTGCAGAGGAGATTTACCAGGATGCTGCTGCTTGGATTGGAGGACATGTCTTATGAAGAGAGGTTGAGTGATCTTGGGCTTGTCACAGTGGAGGGAAGAAGAAAGAGAGGTGACTTGATAGAGGTGTACAAGGTAATGAGAGGCATAGATAAAGTAGATAGCCAGAGACTTTTCCCCAGGGCAGCAATGGTTGTCATGAGGGGTCATAGTTTTAAGGTGATCGAAGGAAGGTATAGGAGAGATGTCAGAGGTAGGTTCTTTACAAAGAGAGCGACGGATGTGTGGAATACACTGCCAGAGACATTAGGGACATTTAAGCGACTGCTGGACAAGCGCATGGACGGCAGTAAATTGAGGGGTTTGTAGGTTAGGTTGATCTTAGACTAAGATAAGTCCTCGGCACAACATCGTGGACAAAGGGCCTGTACTGTGCTTTATGTTCTGTGTTCTATGTTCATATGAACATGGTTATATGTGCAAGCATGTGTTTAAGCATGTGAATATGTGTCTGTGTGTGAATAGGTGTATGTGTGTGAATATGTATACATGAATCTATGTGTGTGTGAGAATATATATATGTGTGTGTACATGTATGTGTGTCATACAGTCATAGAGTCATACATGGAAACTGACCCTTTGGTCCAACTAGACCCACCAACCATGTTGCCAAAGTAAACTAGTCTCACTTGCCTGCATTTGGCCCATATCTCTCTCAACCTTTCCTATTCGTGAACTTTTCCAAAGGTCTATTAAATGTTCTAACTGTACCTGCATCCACCACTTTCTCTGGGAATTCATTCCACATACAAACCATTCTCTGTATAAAATAACCTTAAAAATGCACCTCCGAGTTTTGAACTTCCTCACCCTAGGGAAACGATCTTTGCTATTCACCTTATGTATGCCCCTCATGATTTTATAAACCACTATCAGGTTGCCCCTCAACTGCCTGTGCTCCAGTGAAAAATATCTAAGCCTACCCAACCCATTTTTATAACTCAAATCCAGTCCCGGCAGCATTCTAATAAACCTTTCCAGTTTAATAATATCCTTCCCATAGCAGGGCAACCAGAACTGTACACAGTACCCCAGAAAAGGCCTCACCAACATCCTGTACAAACTCAACATAGAACATAGAACAATACAGCACAGAACAGGCCCTTCGGCCCTCGATGTTGCTCCGACCTGTGAACTATTCTCAGTTCGCGCCCCCTACACTATCCCAAAATCACCGATGTGCTTATCTAAGGATTATTTAAATCTCCCTAATGTGGCTGAGTTGACTACATTGGCAGGTAGGGCATTCCACACCCTTACCACTCTCTGCGTAAAGAACCTGCCTCTGACATCTGTCTTAAATCTATCACCCCTCAATTTGTAGTTGTGCCCCCTCGTACAAGCTGACATCATCATCCTAGGAAAAAGTCTTTCACTGTCTCCTCTGTCTAATCCTCTGATCATCTTGTATGTCTCTATCAAATCCCCCCTTAGTCTTCTTCTTTCCAATGAGATCAGACCCAAGTCTCTCAGCCTTTCCTCATAAGACCTTCCCTCCAGACCAGGCAACATCCTGGTCAATCTCCTCTGCACCTTTTCCAATGCTTCTACATCCTTTCTGTACACCAGAACTGTGCACAATATTCCAAGTGTGGCCGCACCAGCATTTTGTATAGTTGCAGCATGACATTGCGGCTCCAGAACTCGATCACTCTACGAATGAAACCTAACACACCGTATGCCTTCTTAACAGCTATATCCACCTGGGTGGCAACTTTCAGGGATCTATGCACATGGACTCCAAGATCCCTCTGCACATCCACACGACCAAGAATCTTTCCATTGACCCAGTAGTCTGCCTTCCTGTTATTCTTCCCAAAATGCACCACCTCACATTTAGCTGCATTGAGCTCCATTTGCCATCTCTCAGCCCAATTCTGCAGTTTATCCAAGTCCCCTGCAACCTGTAACATTCTTCCAAACTGTCCACTACTCCACCGACTTTAGTGTTGTCTGCAAATTTACTAATCCATCCACCTATGCCTGCAGCTAAGTCTTTTAAAAAATGACAAAAAGCAGTGGTCCCAAAACAGATCCTTGTGACACCACACTAGTAACCGGACTCCAGGCTGAATATTTTCCATCAACCACCACTTGCCACGTCCTTTCAGAAAGCCAGTTTCTAATCCAAACTGCTAAATCACCCTCAATTCCATGCCTCTGCATTTTCTCCATCAGCCTACCATGTGGAACCTTATGAAAAGCTTTACTGAAGTCCATGTATACCATGCCAACTGCCTTCCCCTCATCTACATGCTTGGTCACCTTCTCAAAAAACTCAATGAGGTTTGTGAGACACAACCTGCCCTTGACAAAACTATGTTGACTATCTGAAATCAAATTGTTGCTTGCTAGATGATTATAAATCTTATCTCTTATAATCTTTTACAAAACCTTTCCTACAACAGAAGTAAGGCTCACTGGTCTATAATTACCTGGGTCATCTCTGCTGCCCTTCTTGAACAAGGGCACAACATTTTCAATTCTCCAGTCCTCAGGTACTAAACCTGTAGACAATGATGACTCAAATATCAAAGCCAAAGGCTCTGCTGTCTCCTCCCTAGCTTCTAAGTAAAAACAATGACTGCAGATGCTGGAAACCAGATTTTGGATTAGTGGTGCTGGAAGAGCACAGCAATTCAGGCAGCATCCGAGGAGCAGCAAAATCGAAGTTTCGTGCAAAAGCCCTTCATCAGGAATTCCTGATGCTGCCTGAACTGCTGTGCTCTTCCAGCACCACTAATCCAAAACCCTCCCTAGCTTTCCAGAGAATCCTCGGATAAATCCCATCCAGCCCAGGGGACTTGTCTGCTTTCACTCCTTCGCGAATTGATAACATCTGTGTGTGACTAACCTCGATCCTTTCTAGTCTAATATCTTGTACCTTCTAAGTAAAAACAATGACTGCAGATGCTGGAAACCAGATTTTGGATTAGTGGTGCTGGAAGAGCACAGCAGTTCAGGCAGCATCCGAGGAGCAGCAAAATCGACGTTTCGGGCATCAGGAACTCCTGATGCTGCCTCAACTGCTGTGCTCTTCCAGCACCACTAATTCAAAACCCTCCCTAGCTTCCCAGAGCATCCTCGGATAAATCCCATCCGGCCCAGGGGACTTATCTGCTTTCACTCCTTCGCGAATTGATAACATCTGTGTGTGACTAACCTCAATCCTTTCTAGTCTAATATCTTGTACTTCATTCTTCTCCTCTGCAATATTCTCTTTTTCCTGAGTGAACACTGATAAGAAATGTTCATTTAGCACCTCTCCGATCTCTACAGGGTCGACACTTAACTTCCCACTTCCTATTCCTATCCTAGTCATCCTTGTAGTCCTCACATTCCTACAGAAAGCTTTAGGGTTCTCCTTTATTCTATTTGCTAAAGATTGCTCGTGCCCTCTCTTTGCTCTTCTTAACTCTCTCTTTAAATCCTTCCTAGCTGATCTGTAACTCTCCATCGCCTCATCTGAACCATCTTGTCTCTTCAACACATAAACAACACATAAAGTTACCTTATCACTTCCTCTCTGCCTGACAGGGACATACCTATCAAGGACATGCAATATCTGTTCCTTAAACCAGCTTCGAACGTCTGCATCCCCTGCATTTTGTTACCCCATTCTATACATCCTAATTCTTGCCTAATCCCTTGCCCTTGTCCCATTGATAACTCTTGACCTGTGGCATGGACCTATCCCAACTCTTATACTCAATGGTTTGAGCAATGGTGGCAATCGTGCTAAACTCTTTCTTAACCACCCTGTCTCCCTATGATGCAAATTTCAAAGAATTATTCCTGAACGCTTGAGTGTCTCTGTTGTACAAAACTACCCAGGGCCCTACCATTAATTGTATAAGTCCTGCTCTTGTTTCTTTTACCAAAATGCAATACCTCGCATTTAGACAAATTAAGCTCCATCTGCCATTCCTCAGTCCATTGAATGTGTGTAAATATATATGTGAATGTGTGTGAATATATATATATATGTGTGCATGTGTGTGTGAATATATATGTGGATGTGTGTGAATATATATGTATATACATGTGTGTGTGAATATATATGTGGATGTGTGTGAATATATATGTATATACATGTGCGTGTGTGAATATATATGTGTATGTGTGTGAATATATATATATGTGTGTGAATATATATGTATATATGTGTGCATGTGTGAATATATATGTGTGCATGAATGTGTGTGTATGAATGTGTGTGTGTATGCGTGTGTGTGTGTGTGTGTGTATGCGTGTGTGTTGGGGTGTGGCGGGTTTCTGAATGTGGGGCAAGAGCTACACTGGTGCCTCAGTCTGTTCCCTATGCTTTCTGACCTTCAGTCAGTGTACTATTGCATTTAATCCTGGTCTGATCCACAATGTTCTCTCTCCTCTGCTCCTTTTCTATCAATAGTTTCCTTCAGGTATTTTGTTGTGAGACAGTTGAAGACCTAATCTGATGGAGATGGTGAAATGGCATGAATCCAGAGGCCTTTTGACCCATTCTGCCCCCAGCAGCACTGAAGGGACTGGTCTCACGTTGTTTGATTGGGTCCTGCTGAAGGATCCTGCTCTGGGTGGGCCCAATGCCTGCGTGGTTGGTGCTTCCCAAATTGACTTGGGGCGGGGGATGAGACAGGGTCTAGAAGAGGATGACACCATCGTAATGGACCTAATGCAGGATTTAGGGTGCTGCTAGGGAGGCCCAGGAAATGTTTTACCCTCATTTCCCAGGGGATATTCTGTAAATATTTCTGCATCGTAGGCTCCTGATCCTGGAATTGAGCCGTTGTTGCAGCCAGTGTACATTCAATAATCCCAGCCTGGTGAGATTTAAAAGACTGACACAGTTTTATTTTGTGAATCAGGCATTCAAATGTTGTTGAGTGAGTTACATAGGATGAACAAGTGCACCTTAATTGTTCCTTAAACTGTTGCCCCAGTTCCTTAAGGTTTTCCTGGTTTTCCCTGTTCCTTAACTTGTTCTTTCTGTATTCCTTAAGGTTTTCCCTGCTCCTATGCCTGTTCTTCAAGGTTTTCCCTGTTATTGAGCGTGTTCCTTTCCCTGTTCCTGTCTTGTGTTTCTTGGACAGTATGCAGGGGCCTGGGGCTGCATGTCTGTGTGCCAGCCAGCAGCATGAGGAACTAATAACTCCTCAAGATATCTTGTAAAAGTCTTGATTGCATTAAACATCCTCCATCCCCATCGGCTCGCGCTCAATTAGTCACCATCACCCCTTCTCTTTTGGTCCACAATCAGGGTGCCCTTTTAATTTGCTTTATCAGGGTTGGTCATCCTGGTCTCATGTTAAGATAGACACCCCAGAGCTGGTCAATAGGGTGCAGCTGGTTACTAGTCACTGGTTACTGGTTACTAGATGCTCTTACCAGCTTTCAGCTTCTCCGTGCTTCCTTCAGGTTTGTTGGCCAATGGGCTGCTGTGATGCTTTGCCGACTCTGTAAGAGTAAGGTGGAATTAGACAGGCCGACAGGACTGGGTGGTTGCCTGGTGTGACAGAGCCATCTCTGGGTTATCTCAAGCTCTTAACTTGTTAAAGCTGAACTCGTGGCATTCAATCTACCAACCTGCCAGGTTCAAAGGTTGCAATCTGAGGTCACCTTAAAAAAACATGCTATTGGTAAATAAAGTTTCCTTTCACAAGGGAACTTTACACTTTGCTGAAGTTTGATAGGAACAAAGGTTGTGATATGTTTGAAGACTGCAAAAAGGACCTACTGTGCACATTAATCCTCAGTGAGATTGTCCCGTTTATACATGATAAAGTCTGCAGAGTTTCCAAGGACTCTGAATAGGTGATAGCCCAGTCAGGTTGCATTCAATTTTATTTTGAGTTTTAACTGCAGGTTATGAGTTATATGACTCCAACATTTCATTTCATAGACTCATAGAGCATGGAAACTGGTTCAACCGGTCCATGCTGACCATATTTCCAAACTAAATGAGTCCCACTTGCCCTTATTTGGCCCACATCCCTCCAAACCTTTTCCATTCATGAGCTTATTCTCATGTCTTTTAAATGAACCTGTATCCACCACTTCCTCTGGAAACTTGTTCCACACATGAACCAGTCTGTGTAAAAAAGTTGTCCCTCATGTCCTTTTTAAATCTTTGTTCTCTCACCTTAAAAATATGCCCCCTACTGTTGAACTCCTCACCTTTCGTATTCACCTTATCTATGCCCCTCATGATTTCCTTAGTGATTTGTTTGAAGATGCTCAGGAATGACTGTGAGCAGTGTTAGAGCTTGTTTATCATGTGCCTATGACTTAATCAAAACTTGTAAAACTTGGGAATGATGCAGACTGCCTTGCCCACCTCAGAACAGTGTTCCAGCATAACCAGTACAAAATCCCATGCAAGGACTGCACAAAACACTATATAGGACAAACAGGAAGACAGCTAACGATCCGCATCCACGAACATCAACTAGCCACGAAACGACATGACCAGCTATCCCTAGTAGCCACAAACGCAGACGACAAGTAACATGAATTTGACTGGGACAACACTACCATTATAGGGCAAGCGAAACAAAGACCAGCCAGGGAATTCCTAGAAGCATGGCACTCATCCACAAACTCCATCAACAAACACATAGACCTGGACCCAATATACTGGCCACTACAGCGACAGCTGAAACTGACAACTGGAAGTGGCAGGGACAGGCCACTATAAATGCTGGAGGAAACACCACAGAAGCGCTTCACAGGAAGCTCCCAAGCACTGAGGATGTCACCTAGACAGGGGACGAAACGTTTGCAACAAAAACTTCCAGCTCGGCGAACAGAACCACAATAACCAGTACCTTCATTTACTAGTGTTACTGGTGAATTGCTACCTTTTCCTTCTGCACTTGCTATTTCAATGGAGCTTCTAACCTGTTTATTTCATGCAATCCAGTTTGTTTCAATCAGGTTTGCTTGCAGAGCAGGAAACATGAAGCTGTTGGATGAGGTCTGGGATTATTAGTTCTGCACTCCGAGTGGGAACCCAGACACATGGGGAGTACAGTGTTCCCAGCCCTTGTTTGTTCCCTGTGTGAGTGGTGCCTCCATAATTGAATTGAGTATGATGTAATGTTCATCACTGTCTGCTAATTGAAGAGATTAGAGAAGGGAGATGAACAGAGAGAGAGATCATTGGAAAGATAGAGAGAACTAGAGAGGGAAAAATGGAGAGAATTAGGCTGAGACAGACAAGGATGACAGTCGTGATTTGGAGATGACGGTGTTGGACTGGGGTGTACAAAATTAAAAATCACACAACACCAGGTTATAGTCCAACAGGTTTAATTGGAAGCACACTAGCTTTTGGAGCACTGCTCCTTCATCAACCACCTGATGATGGAGCGGCGTTCCAAAGGATAACAGTAATATTAATGCAGATATAGAGAAAGAGAGAGAGAAGGAGAGAGACAGCAAGAGAGAATTAGTAAAGAAAGACAGAGAGAGACAGGATTGTGGGAGATAGATGGAGAGGGTGAGTGACAGAGAAAACGAGAGAGCATTAGTGAAGAGAGACATGGATAGACACAGATTTGATGGAGATAGAGAAAATGAGGGAGAATTACTGAAGACAGCAAGTCAGAGACAGAATGAGACTGATTAAGTGAGTGAGAGAGGAGTACATGTGAAGTCATCAATGGATATAAAGCTTGCCTTATGTTGTGATTACCTGGTTTACTAAAGGAAGGATTAACCCCAGAGAGATGGAGATTGTGTGAAAGCACTGTGAAAACTCTGCTTGTCCCCCAGGAATGGGCTGCTAAATGAATGGTGTGATATGAGGTTGAGTTTGGTGTTGTGATCGCAGTGTTGATCTCATCTGGGGCAGCAGGTGCATCGAGCCAGCTTGTTGGTTCATTGTTGGGTATCAACCTACCTTGGCACCAGATAGTCTAGACCAGACACAGGCACACAGGGTATAATTACACATTCTGCAAAGATACTGGCACTGCGTAGTGTCACATTATCACAGAGTCACTCCTTAGGGAGACCATCTCAAACTTAAACTCAACAAAAACTCTGCTGACTGAGAGTGTTGTTCAGCTTTAACCTCTAGGCCTGTTTCTACCGCCCAAGCTCTCAGATACTCTGATAAAAGACAGTTAGGCGAAGGTGAGGACTGCAGATGCTGGAGATTAGAGTCGAGAGTGTGGTGCTGGAAAAGCACAGCAGGTCAGGCAGCATCCGAGGAGCAGGAGAATCGACGTTTCGGGCAAAGGCTCTTCATCAGGAATGAGGTTGGGAACCTTAGGGGTGGAGCGATAAGTGGGAGCGAGGTGGGGCCAGGGGAAAGGTAACTGAGAGTGCGATAAATAGATGGAGGTGGGGGGTAAAGGTGGAACGGATAGGTGGGAAGGACGATGGTCAGGTAGGACAGGTCATGAGGAAGGTGCTGAGCTGGAAGGTTGGAACTGGGATAAAGTGGATTTCACAACCTTCCTCATTTCCCCTCCCCACCTTACCCCAATTCCAACTTGCCCGCTCAGCACCATCCTCATGACCTGTCCTACCTGCCCATCTTCCTCCCCACCTATCCACTCCACCCTTCCCTCCCACCTACCACTTTTACTCCCACCTCCATCCACATATTGCGCTCTCAGCTACCTTACCCCAGCCCCACCCCCTTCCCATTTATCACTCTGCCCACTTGCCCACAAGCCTCATTCCTGATGAAAGGCATTTGCCCGAAAAGTCGTTTCTTCGGCTCCTCAGACGCTGCCTAATTTCCTGTGCTTTTCCAGCACCACACTCTCGGCTCTAAAAGACAGTTAGCTTAAAATGTTCACTCTATTTCTCTCTCCTCTCTGGCCTCGTGACCATTTCCAGTATTTCTGACTTTCATCTCTTCCTGTCCCCAACACATCGAATCCAAAACATTGAGTCTCATTCACAAATGCCTCCACAAGTTTAACCCAGTCCTCCAGCCTTAACCATCAGCCTGTGTAATTCCGACTCCCCCTTTGGCCTCGCTCCCTGAGACTCCCTCTCTGATTCCCTCTCAATTGCTGCATCTATTCTCACCTTTGACCTCCACTGTCTGTAGTGCGCTTGCTCTGAGTGTTGCTTGTTTGTATTCATGATTTCTCCCTCTCATTCTCCCAATACTCGGCTCTCCTCATGGATGATCCCGGATTCTCGGAGTGGAGCCGAGCTTCATAGGTATATCCTCGCCTTCCACAGTGGGTGATTCCTGATCTTCAAAATACAGCCTCAATATCCTGGAGGCGCCATGGAAACAGCTCCCCCAGCCTCCTGTGCATATGGCAGCTCTAGCTCAAATTTGAGCTACAGGGAGAGACTAAATAGGCTGTTTTCCCTGGACTGTCAGAGGCTGAGGGATGACCTTATAGAGGTTTATAAAATCATGAGGGGCATGGATAGGGTAAATAGACAATGTCTTTTCCCTGGACTGGGGGGGTCCAGAACTAGAGGGCATAGGTTTAAGGTGAGAGGGGAAAGAGATAAAATGGATCAAAGGGGCAACTTTTTCATGCAGAGGGTGGTGTGTGTACGCAATGAACTGCCAGAGGAAGTGGTGGAGGCTGGTACAATTACAACATTTAAAAGACATCTGGATGGGTATATGAATAGGAAGGGGTTGGAGGGATATGGGCCGGGTGCTGGCAAATGGGATTAGATTAGGTTAGGATATCTGGTTGGCATGGACGAGTTGGACCGAAGGGTCTGTTTCTGTGCTGCACATCTCTATGACTCCACGGCAGGTGAACCTGGACATTCTACCATCTAACCCTAGCCCATTCTGCAAAGGATCCTTTTGCTGACCTGTATCATGTCAATGATGCTAATCCAGTTTTTAAGCCCATCATAAAACTGCTAACTGAAAACAACTAAACATTCACTGCAGAATCACACAGCAGGCCTTTCGGTCCATCAGACCTGCACCAGTTCCATCCCCTTGTGCCAATCTCCCGCCGATTCCCCTATCCCTGTATCCCATTTCTATCCAAATAACCGTCCTCTCAAATGCCTCAGTTGAATCACATTTCCAGGCAATGCATTCCACACACTAACTACTCACTGAGTGAGAAAGTATATCTTTGCTTCAGCCTTGCTTCATTTCCACATCCCTTTCATTTTATACCCTCTTATTCTTGTTCCTTTTACAGTTTCTCCCTTTCTACTCTATCCAGCTCGGTCCTGATTTTGAAACCATTGAACAGACCTCCTATCAACCTCTCCTCTCCAAGGTCAACAGTCCCATCTTCTCCAGTCCTCAAAACTGGAATTCCTGGGACCACAATGATAAATCACTGGGCCCTTACCAATACATTCACATGCACAGTAACATTTTCACATTAATAATTCACAACCACTGCCCACTGGAGGGCAGGGACTAAATAAAGACTGAGTTGGAGGGGAAAATAATATACTCCAGCCCCCTAAGGTGCCCACCTCTCTCTACAGGCATCAAGGGTATTAGTAATTTGATGTGGGAGACGTACACTAATTAGATGACCTTTGACTTTCTGGTCAACAACACACTTCATAACAGACTAGTGCTTCCCAGACTGTCACTATGGAAGTTCTGTTTAGTTAGGAAATGAGAGACATTTTTGAATCAATCTGACCAGGGATGTCATTACACTCTCTGGAGCATGTGGGACTTGGAGCTGGGTGTCCCGGTCCAGGGGTAGGGTCACTGCCACTGAACCACTAGAGACTCCGTTGGAAGTGAAAATCAAGAGAGAAATTGCAAATCCAATTTTATCTAATTAATCAACTTACACCCATCTCTGCCTGGAGTTAATGAGTTAACATGATTAATATCTGCTTACTCATGGGAATAAGGTTCAAGCTGGGGTGAGAGTTTAACTGCGGCTCCATTAACCCTCTGTATACACTTCTTTACAAAAATTTGAAGATGATTGCACCTTACAGTTTCTGTGCGCTGCGAGAGAGTGTGATGATAATTGGCCGCTGTTTCCAAGCTTTTTGGCATTCTCATCTATTCCAGCTGATGGAGGGTCACTGTAACAGATACTCAATCTCCCTGAGCCCAACATCAACTGCCAAAAGCAGGTGCAACAACCCCAATGAGGCGGTGTGTTTAACCTGAAAGAAAGACCATGCTCTCAGGTTGTTCAGCCAATATATAATGAGGGCCTGGGATCCTGTTGCTGCTTTAATGGGAATATAAATGGTCCTTCTCAGGTCTCTTTGTTGTAACTGGATTCTAATGAGGAATATCAAATTCCACTATATTTTCTCCAAAGTCTATATGGAAGTGGTTTGGATCTTTTGTTCTTGCTTATTATGAATGAAGTCTGCACAGAGTAAATGTGAAGTCTTATAAACACGTTCCACACTCTGCACGATTAGCATCAACTGTTTCAAATTATCATGAATAAAACTACTCACCACTGCCTTTGTTTGGAGAAACCTGTGAGGAGAATAATGAGACGGATGTTAATGGACATTTGAAGTTATATTTATTTGTCAAATGGCACTGTTCTCTCACTGGACCATCTCTCAGAGATGTGGAACATTAACCTTTCAGTGACCCAATATGAGTCATGGCCAAAGCTGGAGACACAGGTGCACATAGGCAGGGGGTATGAGTGTAAGGAGCCAAAAGAGGCAAAAGAGGGTAGTGATGGTTTTTAAGACTGTGAGGAGGACTTCCCCTCTCAGTGCCATCCCGTTATACCATTTGTGAGGTCAGTATTGCAGCCACCTGTCTGGAAATTAGGACCAAAGTCGAGCCATGATCTGATATGGACCACCACAAATTCTGAGGGTTGCATTGACATGGTTTGTACTGCCCTGAGTGTTGGGGGTGACAAAGTGATCTAACTGAAATATTTCAGCATTTTGATGAAGTGATGGGTGAAATTGGGAAGCATTGCTCACAGAAAGGTCAGTGAAAAATGAAAAACTGTTCAGGAACAGCATAGAATCAAAGCAGGGAATGGAGGTGGAGATAAAGATCAGCCAGGACACAACTGAATGACAGTATACCTTGAAGCACTGAATGGCCTCTTCAAAACCATCCCTTCCCACAACTTGATTCATTGAATCATAGAATCCCTACAGCATGGAAACAGACCATGTGGCCCAACAAATCCACAACAACCCTCCGAAGGATATCCCATCCAGACCCATTCCCCTATTACTCTACATTTGCCCCTGACTAATGCACCTAACCTAGTTAGAAATCACACAACACCAGGTTATAGTCCAACAGGTTTAATTGGAAGCACACTAGCTTTAACTTTGTACACCCCAGTCCAACACCGGCATCTCCAAATCATGGCACCTAACCTACACATCCCTGTACACTATGGACAATTAAGCATGGCCAATTCACCTAACCTGCACAGCTTTGGACTGTGGGAGGAAACTAGAGCACCCGGAGGAAACCCATGCTGACACGGGGAGAGTGTGCAAACTCCACACAGACAGTTGCCCAAGGCTGGAATTGAACCTTGGTCCTGGCACTGTGAGGCAGTAGTGTTAACCACTGAGCCACCGTGCCACAGCTGCAAAGGTCCCTGTGTGAAAGGGGTGTATTATAAAATTGTCTAATGCCCAGAGAGAGCGCAGTGCTGTACTCTCAGCCAGCATGCACAGGGAATCGCTGAGCTCTTTTCTAAGACTGTCAGAGTGCCATGTTTGGTCAGGGATGTGACGGGAGATCCTCGGCAATGTTTGGCGAGCTCTTTGTCAGGCCTATATAACAGGCTGCACCATCGTTGACAGGTTCTGTGCTTGGTTTATCGAGGAGAATATCTCTGGCCAGTGGGCTGTATGGGAGGCTCAACACCCAGAGGCAAGGCTCAGGAGGGTGGGCAGGAGTGTTCAGTCACTCGGTGTACACTGCTCACAGTGTGGACCTGTCTGTACCTGGACTGGGAATGAAGTTAGATGGAGTTGTCATGCTTGGGTCAGCCTGATTTCACGGGAGGATTTGGATTGTTGGAACTGAGATGAAAGTCTGGTGACATTTCATAATTTAATAACTCCACCCTCCCACCCTCCGTTCCCTCCAATCTGGGGCACTAAGGCCCAGTCAGAACCTCCTGGCCACCAAACCGCATCACTGCGATGAAAACTGTAACAACCTGACACACTGTCACTGGGGGATGAGAGAACTCCCCTTCCTCCTTCCTGTCCGGAGATTCCAAATGTGAATGGGGTTGGCGGGTGGAGGGAGGGGTTGGTAAATCTCTCCTGCCCAACCCTGAGGAAACATCGCCAATTGCTTCAGGTATCTGCCTGTTGTAGTGATGCCATTGTGTCTGTCGTCAAAACTTTGTTTGGAAAGGAATAACATTTGAACCCTTTAATTGTCATGATGTGAAGTAATTTAGTCATTGTTTGCTGGCATATTGGTTCCTGCAGGTAGGCATCTGCCACCAATGCCCCAAGCTTGGCATCTCTCAGAGGGTCTTCCTAATTTTCCACAGGTCATTCCCATTGGGAATCTCCTGGCGCCATTAAATTGCACTTGTTTGGGGAAAAGCATTGGAGCATGCATTGTGTGTTTGCAAGCAGTATGGTGACTCGCAGTGGTTTAGAAACATAAAAACTTTCTAAGAATTGCCACTTCAAGACACAGTGAACTCTTCACTGCCTCAGGATCATCCCATTTTCTAACAACCATGGCTCATCACTTCCCACCGAACCCCTCCCCCTCCTTATGGGGAGAGTCAGTTTCCATTGGGTTAGGACTTCCTCTTGCTTACTCCTCTTCATACAAAGGCCGAGAGGGTCAGCAGGAATCCCAAGCTCAAGTCTATTCGACATGGGGTTGCATCACCAATTCCTGAGCTTGGTGGCTCCAATCTAACCAGGCCATGCTGTTTTTAAGCAGAGAGAAATATTGCTACATTTCCAATGCACTGATCACTCAGATGGAGGTCATACCCACAACAGACATTCCCATTCCCTCCTCCGTTATCGAATCCTCCCCCTCGGTACACACCTTCTCCTCAGCTTTCAGCTTCTCCTCAATGCTGTTTTCTTTCGAGATGACAATTTCGCCATTTTCAAGTAATTCAAGCTCCCTCTCCAGCCTGAAAGGGATTAATGTACTTTCATTAACAGAGGGATTAATGTACATCAATATGCCAGAAGCATTAATCCATTAAGACACAGGCACTTCCCAGGGATCCTGTTGCTGTGGGTTACCTATTTAGTTAGTTTGATGAATTAGAACATGGAATGGCTTCTGCCCTCACTAACGGAGTGACCTTCTAATGGTTTCATCCTCTTGCTATCTGGCTCAATGCCAACTGGTAATATTTTTCTCTCTTTTATTTTTACACTCTCAAAATACTGCATGATAAATCACCACACACAGACACACACACAGACACACACAGACAGACACAAACACAAACACACACAGACACATAGACACAAACACACACATAAACATACACACACACACCTGTGAACATAGCTGAATTCCAACGGCAATCGTCTCATTTACTACTGCACAGCAATATTCACTCTGAATAAACAATTTAATTGGCCAAACGAATCAGAAAAGATTTAACAGCGTGTTACCAGGACTGGATGGTTGGAGCTATAGGGAGAGGCTGGATAGCCGTGGTCTATTTTCCATGGAGCGTTGGAGGCTGAGGGGTAACCTCATAGAGGTTTATAAAATCATAAGGGGGCATAGATAGGCCAAGGTCTTTTCCCTCGGGTGGGGGAGTCCAAAACTGCAGAGTGTTTCAGGCGAGAGGGGTAAAATTTGAAATGGGACCTGAGGGGAAACCTTTTTACATAGAGGGTGATGCGTACATGAAATTAATTGTCAAAGGAACTGGTAGATGCAGGTACGGTTACACCTTGAAAAAGACATTTGGACAGGTACATGGATCCAACATGGGACATGTTTAGAGGGCTAAAGGCCAAACACAGGCAAGTGGGACTCGTTTAGTTTGTAAACATGGTCAGCATAGACATGTTGTAGCGAAGGGTCTGTTACCGTGCTGTATGACTCTATGACTCTATTCTGTTTGTTGGGATCTTGCTGTCGGTGAATTGGCTGAAATTGACTAAATTGAGTGACCGTACTGTAAGGTATTAACCGTGAGGTTCTCTCGGTCATCTTGAGACTGTAAAAGATGCTGGGGTTTGTTCTATCAGGAAAGTGTCTGATGCTGGTTACTCCAATCGCCAAACTATTGTCAACGCATTCACTGCTGGTGTCTCACCTCGCACAATGACATCAGCTCCAGTGCACGTGCAGACCACCCCTCCCTTCCTTCATGGTAATTTGTTTTCAAAAGCAGAGACAAATCTCCCCCAAGTTCCCTTGGTTGCTTCTCACCGCTCAGTCTGTGAAGGGGGAGGGCGTGGAAGGTGAAAATCTCTGTGAAGACTGGTATCTTTTCAGCAAGTCCCCTTCTATGTACACATGGGTAGTACATGACGCTGACCCAGCTAGCTCTGAGCCAGCTGTCAGAGCGAGCAGAACCCATGACACTCCTGTTTATATCTGTCAGCCCAGGGTTCCTTGATTGGATCAGGTTAACAGCCCCAATCAGGGAACCCATGTTCTATGAGGTCTACCTGGCTGACCTTGTTACATTCACTACACTGAGGCCAAGTGGAACGAGGCAATGGCTGGTGGTTATAGGTCATTTGAGAGTAAGGGAGTGAGTGTGATGCAGTGGTTGTGCCCCTGCCCTGGACCAAGGCGCCCAGTTTCAATCCTCCCTGTTCCAGACGTGGAATATCTCTGACTAGGTTGATTAGAAAAATAGGTTCAAGTGAAATTTAAGGTAGTGTGACGGGCTCTTGTGCCACAGTGGTAGTGTTCCTATCTCTGAACCAGGATACTTAGGTTCAAGCCTGTCCTGTTCCATTGGTGTGTAACAGCATGCCTGATTCTGGATTAGTGGTGCTGGAAGAGCACAGCCTCCTAGCAGAGCGCTTTAGGGAACATCTCAGAGACACCCGCATCAATCAACCAAACTGCCCCGTGACTCAACATTTCAACTCCCCCTCCCACTCTGCCGAGGATATGGAGGTGCTGGGCCTCCTCCACCGCCGCTCCCTCACCACCAGACGCCTGGAGGAAGAACGCCTCATCTTCCGCCTCGGAACACTTCAACCCCAGGGCATCAATGTGGATTTCAACAGTTTCCTCATTTCCCCTTCCCACACCTCATCCTAGTTTCTAACCTCCAGTAACCCGACCTGTCCGGACTTGTCCGACCTGCCCAGCTCCTTTTCCACCTATCCACTCCACCCTCTCTTCCCTGACCTATCACCTTCATCTCCTTCCCCACCTACCTATTGTACTCTATGCTACTCTATCCCCACCCCCACCCTCCTCTAGCTTATCTCTCCATGCTTCAGGCTCTCTGCCTTTATTCCTGATGAAGGGCTTTTGCCCGAAACGTCGATTTTGCCTGTCCTCGGATGCTGCCTGAACTGCTGTGCTCTTCCAGCACCACTAATCCAGAATCTGGTTTCCAGCATCTGCAGTCATTGTTTTTACCCCAACAGCATGCCTGAGCAGATTCATTAAACATATCTAATTGAGTGAGAATGTACCATGTGAGGATCAAGTAATTGGTGATTATGGAGTTGCTGGTGTGTGAGTTGGAATAAATGCTGATTGCCTGGACTCTGTCTAACCAACAATGTCATCTCTGGTGTTTATTGAAGGGAGTTTAGTTGTAATAACTTACTCCTTTGGTACTGCAGATCAGTGTCAGTCTAGAGTGTGAGTTCAAATGGTAATTGGACTGATGATGGAGGAGGGTATAGAGCATTACAATGGGAATGGAGAGAGGATGGGAGGAGGCAGACTGCAGCATTAACACTGGCATGAAGTGGTTGGGCCAAATGGCCTGCTTTCTGTGCTGTATATCCTGTGACTGACTGCCTTAGGGATAGGAGGGCTCCCACTTCGTTGTCAGGTTTTGTGATGGAGAAATGTAATTCATATTTGCTGGGCTTTCAGACATTAACTGGTTGCTGGATCTACAATTCTTAAAGCTGATCTTACAGGGAACATCGCAAATCATCATACATGGCACAATGGGTGCACGGTAGCTCAGTGGTTAGCATTGCTGCCTCACAGTGCTAGGGACCCGGTTTGGTTCCAGCCTCGGGTGACTGTCTGTGTGGAGTTTGTACACTCTCCACGTGTCTGTGTGGATTTCCTCCGGGTGCTCCAGTTCTCTCTCACAATCCAAAGATGCGCAGGTCAGATGTATTGGCTATGGCAAATTGCCCATCGTGTTAGGTGCATTAGTCAGGGGTAGGGGAATGGGTCTTAGTGGGTTACTCTTTGGAGGGTCGGTGTGAACTTGTTGGGCCAAATGGCCTGTTTCCACACTATAGGTATTCTATGAATAGGTTGGGCACTTCCTTAGTGGCTGGTATGCCTGACCAAATGGATATTGGTCACTTTGCATTTGTCAACTGGAGTATCTAATAATAATCCGAGAGCTGGTGAGAAACGAGTTCAGCTTGTGCTATGTTAGTTCTGTCTGGTTTTATTGGGTCTCGATTGGCTGAACCAAGTGAACCAGCATTGTTGTAGCCAATAACAGCCCTGAGAGGCTAGGAGGACCTCAAAATAGGCCAAAGAGACCACAGGTCACTGTGGGTCTTGGTACCTCCCACCTTCTCTGCCCCATCTCCCACTGTCCCAGGACTGACCTGCAGCTGGATAACTGGACGAACAAAATTGGGAGTCATCTGACTGGTAGCTAAACCATCAGAGTCCAAACAAAGAGCAATGCTGAACGTAGCTCGGGCCCCGCACTGGGCACACATTGCGATAACAGGCCCCAGGGGCAGTGGGGATTGAATATTCCCCTCCACAGGTTTACACACCTGGTGATTTTCTCTTAAAAGCAAATTTCCCACATTCGACTCCATAGCAACTGGGAGATTGTGAATAATCCTGAATGCCTTCATCTGCCCTTCACAATCATAAACCTCAGTCTAACACATTCCTGCGTGCTGAGTGTGACTGAACAAATTTGTCATGTTTGGCAGGAGCAGAGCAGACTGGACAGACAATGTGATCTCCCTCCATTGGGGAAACAAGATGTAGACTGGGTAACTGCTTTTCAGAACACCTACATTGTGTCCATAAAAATGACTCTGAGTTTCCAGATGCCTGCCACTTCAACACCCCACTCTGTTCCCTGGCCAGCATCCTTGTCTCGGGCTTGCTGCTGTGCTCCAGTGAAGCTCAGCGCAAGCTGGAAGAACAACGTGTCATTTTCCACTCGGGGACTCTACAGCCTTCTGGACTCAGGCTCGAGTTCAACAACTTTAGGACTGGAGGCACCTTCTCCCATGTCCTTACCCCCCACACCAGGCCTTGTTATCACAGGTGAAAATGTGTTGCTGGAAAAGCGCAGCAGGTCAGGCAGCATCCAAGGAGCAAGAGAATCGACGTTTCGGGCATGAGCCCTTCTTCAGGAAAGGCTCTTAAGCCCTTCTTCTCTCTCCAGCATCTGCAGACCTCACTTTCTCCTCGAAGATTTTAATCTACTTCGAATCCTCTTGCAAGGATGCCTTCCTTGAAGAAGCTCTCTTCCTCCCTCTACAAGAATTTCAGTGAGTCCCTCTCTCACTGCACACCCCAGGTCATCTCCTCTGGGATGCTGCCTGACCTGCTGCGCTTTTTCCAGCAACACATTTTCAGCTCTGATCTCCAGCATCTGCAGACCTCACTTTCTCCTTGTTATCACAGGGTCTGCTAATACACACAAATCATTGTTAGCCACTAATAGTCCCCATTTGTAGCTACTCATTCTCCGAAATAAAAACTGAAAGAAGTGCGGATGCTGTAAATCAGAAACAAAAGCAGAAATTGCTGGAAAAGCTCAGCAGGTCTGGCAGCATCTGCAGACAGAAATCGGAATTATGGGACCACTGACCCTTTCTGAGAACTCTGATTTCTCTCCACAGATGCTTCCACACCTGCTGAGCTTTTCCAACAATTTCTGTTTTTGATTCATTCTCCTCGGCTGATTGTTATCTACTCCTTTGTCTGTCCAACTGTTCTTCACTCTCATTGGGTTCTATCTGCACCTGAACTGAGCTGCGACCAGAGTTCGAGTGAAGAGGGTAAATAGGGTTGTCAACAAGACTTTAAACTAGGAAGTGGGGGGGAAAGGAAGGGTAAAACTCCAAGAAACAGAATAACCAATGGGAAGCAAAGCTGCAGGTTAATGTCTGTGGAGGTGGATTCAACTGCATGGGCAAACATGATATAATTGGAACGAAAGGAGAACTCAGGAGAGATTATTAAAGTCTCCAGCACACAAAATAGGACAGTGTTTGGAAAGGACTAGGAATCACGGTGGCTGTAAGGGGATCAGGACCGGGGGCTAAATATCCCAGAATATACATCCTATCGAAAAGAGAGGCAGGTGGGCAGAGGGGGTGGGTTGTCTTGTTAGTAAGAAATGAAACTAAATCAATAACAATAAGCGAAATAGGGTCAGATGATGTTGAATCCTTGAGGGGAGAGGTGAGGAGCTGCAAAGGTAGAAAAAGCATAATGGGAGTTATGTCCAGGCCACCAAACCGTGGTCAGGATTTCAAGCACAAGATATACAAAAAGATAGAAAAGATGTGTAAGAAAGGCAAGGTTACAACGATCACGGGGGACTTCAATATGCAGCTGGGCTGGGAAAATCAGGTTGGTAGTGGATTGTAAGAAAAGGTATTTGTGGATTATCGATGAGATGGCTTTTTGGAGCAGTTTGTGGTGTAGCCCAGTGGGGAACATGCATTACTGGATTTAGTGACATGCAATGTGGCAGACTTGATCAGGGAGCTTAAGGTGAAGGAATCCTTAGGAGACAGTGATCATAATATTGAATTTACTCTGCAATTTGAGGGGAGAAGGTGAAATCAGATGTAAAGATATGACAGTTGAGAATGTGTTGCTGGAAAAGCACAGCAGGTCAGGCAGCATCCAAGGAGCAGGAGAATTGGCGTTTCGGGTGAAAGCCCTTCATCAGGAATGGAGTGGATAGGTGGGAAGGAAGATTAACAGGTGGGACAGGTCATGAGGACAGTCGTGAGCTGGAAAGTTGGAACTGGGGTAAGGTGGGGGGAGGGGAAATGAGGAAACTGCTGAAGTTCACATTGATGCCCTGTGGTTGAAGGGTGCTGAGGCAGAAGATAAAGTGTTCTTCCTCCAGGCGTCAGGTGGTGAGATAGCGACAATGGAGGAGGCCCAGGACCTGCATGTCCTTGGCAGAGTGGGCGGGGGAGTTGAAATGTTCAGCCACGGGGTGGTGGGGTTGATTGGTGCGGGTGTCCTGGAGATGTTCTCTAAAGCTCTCTGCGAGAAGGTCTCCAGTCTCCCCAATGTAGAGGAGATCGCATTGGGTGCAACGGATACAATAAACGACATGTGTGGAAATGCATGTGAAACTTGCATTTCCACCACCTACGGCGCAGGTTTTGCAATTCCTGAGGTGGCAGGGGGAGGTGCCAGGATGGGAGGGTGGGTTGTTAGAGGACGTGGACCTGGCCAGGTAGTCGCGGAGGGAACGGTCTTTGCAGAAAGTGAAAAGGGATGAAGAGGGAAATATATCCCTGGTGGTGGGGTCCGTTTGTGGGTGGTGGAAATGTCAACGGATGATGCGATTTGACAGTTGAGAAATGGCAACTACAGAGGCATGGGGGAGGAGCTGGGTAGAATTGACTGGGAGAGGAGCGTATCAGGAAAGATAGTGGAACAGCAATGGCAGGAGGTTCTGGGATTCATCCCGAGGGAAAAGAAAGGGAGGATGAGGCAATCATGGCTGACTAGGGAAGGCAGGGATAGCATCAAAGCAAAAGGAAAAACAGATAATGTGGTGAAGGGCAGTGGGAAGCCAGAGGATTGGAAAGCTTAGAAAGATGAACAGAGAGCAACAAAGAAAGAAATAAGGAGAGAGAAGATTAAATATGAGGGCAAGCTAGCCAGTAATATTAATAAAGATTGCAAGAGTTTCCTGTCGATATATAAAGAGCAAAAGAGAGGTAAAAGTATGCATTGGGAAACTGGAAAACGATGCTTGAGAAGTAGTAATGGGGAACAAAGAAATGGCTGAGGCTGAGGGGTGACCTTATCGAGGTTTATAAAATCATGATGGGCATGGATTGGGTAAGTAGACAAGGTCTTTTCCCTGGGGTGGGGGAGTCCAGAACTAGAGGCCATAGGTTTAGGGTGAGAGGGGAAGATTTAAAAGGGACCTAAGGGGCAATTTTTGACACAGAAGGTGGTGCATGTATGGAATGAGGTGTCAGAGGAAGTGGTGGAGGCTGGTACAATTAGAACATTTAAAAGGCATCTGGATGGGTACATGAATAGGAAGTATTTAGAGGGATATGAAGGAAGTGAGGACAGCAGATGCTGGAGATCAGAGTCGAAAAATGTGTTGCTGGAAAAGCACAGCAGGTCAGGGAGCATCCAAGGAGCTGGAGAATTGACGTTTCGGGCATAAGCCCTTTGTCACACTTTTCAACTTTAGAGGGCCAAGTGCTGGCAAATGGGACTAGATTAATTAAAATGTTGGGTCGGAATGCACAAGTTGGACCGAAGGGTCTGTTTCCATGTTGTACATCTCTGACTCAATGACTCTATGACTGAACAAATACTTTGAGTCAGTCTTCGCAGTGGAAATCATGAGTAATATCCCAAAATGTCAAGAGAGGTGGGAGGTAGATCTGAGTATGCTGGTCATCACCAAGGAGAAGGTGCTAGAAAAACTGAAAGGTCTGAAGATGGATAAATCACCTGGACCTGATGAGTTCTGAAGGAGATAGCTGAAGAGATAGTGAAGGCTTTAGACGATCTTTCAGGAATAACTGGAGTCTAGGAGGGTAAAGAGGACTAGAAAATTGCTAATGTAACCCCGCTGTTTAAGAAAGGAAAGGGAAGATGGGAAATTATAGGCCGATTAGCCTGACCTCAGTTGTTGGCAAGATTTTGGAGTCCATTGTGAAGGATGAGATCTCTGAATACTTGGAAGTGCACAGTAAAATAGAGCAAAGTCAGCATGGTTTCATCAAGGGAAGGCCATGCCCGACAAATACATTAGAATTCCGTGAGGAGGTGACGAGCTGGTAGACACAAGAGAACCAATGGATGTTAACCATCAGGACTTCCAGAAGGCCTTTGATAAGGTGCTGCACAGGAGGCTGCTGGGTAAGATAAGGGCCCATGGTGTTGGAGGCAAGGTGCTAGCCTGGATAGAAGCTTGGCTGTCTGGCAGGAGGCAGAGAGTAGGGATAAAAGGGTCCTTCTCAGGATGGCAGCAGTGACAAGGGTGTTCTACAATGATCAGTGTTAGGACCACAACTTTTCACTTTATACTGTACATGAGTGATCTGGATGAACAAACTCAGGGCATTCTGGCTAAATTTGCAGATGATACCAAGATAGGTGGAGGGACAAGTAGTGTTGAGGAGGCGGGGAGGCTGCAGAAAGATAGACAGATTAGGAGATTGGGCAAAGAAATGGCAGACAACATGGAAAAGAGTGAGGTCATACACTTTGGTAGGAAGAATTGAGGCAGGGACTATTTTCGACATGGAGAGAAAATTTATAACTCTGAAGTACAAAGTTACTTGGCAGTCCTAATCCTGGACTCTCTCAGGGTAAACTTGCAGTTTGAGTTGGCGGTTAAGAAGGCAAATACAATGTTGTCATTAATTTTGAAAGGGCTAGAATATAAAAGCAAGGATGTATCTGTGAGGCTTTATAAGGCACTGGGTCAGACAACATTTGGAGTATTGTGCACAATGTTTGGGCCTACACCTCAGGAAGGATGTATTGACCCTGGAGCGTGTTCACAGGAGAATGATCTGAGGAATGTAATGTTTAATAAATGAGGAACATTCGAGGACTTTGGGTCTATCCTCGATGGAGTTTAGATGAAGGCATTCTGACTAAAATTTAAAGAATACTGAAAGGCCTGGACAGAGTGGATGTGGGGAAGATGTTTCCATTGGTAGGAGAGACTAGGACCCGAGGGCACAGCCTTAGAATAAAGGGAAGACCTTTTAGAATGGACATAAGGAGAAACTTCTTCAGCCAGAGAGTGGTGAATCTGTACAATTGACTGCCGTGGAGAGGCCAGGTCATTGAATATATTTAAAACTGAGATAGTTAAGTTCTTGATTGCCAAGGGGATCAAAGGTTATTGAAGAAAGTGGGAAAATGGGATTGAAAAACCTATCGGCCATGATTGAATGTGGAGCAGACTTGATGGGCTGAATGTGTTAAAGAGTGTGGTGCTGGAAATGCACAGCTGGTCAGGCAGCATCCGAGGGACAGGAGAGTCGAGGAGCGGATACATGGGAACAGAGATGGACAGGGAGGACAGTTCAAGAAGGCAGTGCCAAGTTGGAGGGTTAGATCTGAGATAAGGTGGGGGGGAGGGGAGATGAGGAAACTGGTGAACTCGTGTGGTTGGAGGGTGCCAAGGTGAATTATGAGGTTTTCTTCCTCCGGGCGTCAGGTGGCTAGTATCTGGCAGTGGAGGAGGCACAGTACTTACATGTCCTTGGCGGAGTGGGAGGGGGAGTTAAAGTGCTCGGCCACAGGACAGTGGGGTTGTTTAGTGTGCGTGTCGCAGAGATGTTTTCTGAAACATTCCGCAAGTTGGCGTCCTGTCTTCCCAATGTAGAGAGACCTTCTTGCGGTAGCAGGGGAAGGTGCCGGGAGGGGATGGTGGGTAGGTGTGGGGAGTGGATCCAACAAGGGTGTCGCAGAAGGAATGTTCCCTGAGGAATGCAGATAGGAGTGGGGAGAGAAATATATCTCTTGTGATGGGGTCTGTTTGTAGCTGGTGGGCATGACGGAGAATGATGTGTTGTATCTGGAGGTTGGTGAGGTGGAAGATGAGGACTGGGGGTGTGGGGGGGGAGGGGTTCTGTCCTTGTTGCAATTGGAGGGGTGGGGGTCAAGGGCGGAGGTGTGGGAAGTGGATGAGATGTGCTGGAGGGCATCGTTGACCACGTGGGAGGAGAAATTGTGTTTCTTGAAGAAGGGAGCCATCTGGGATTTTCTATGGTGGAACTGGTCCTCTTGGGAGCAGATGCAGTGGAGGTGGAGGAATTGGGAATAAGGGATAGCATTTTTACATGAAGAAGGGCGGGAGGAGGTATCATCCATGTAGCCGTGGGAGTTGGTGGGTTTGAAGTAGATGCTCATGTTGAGTTGATCACCGGAAATGGAGATGGAGAGGTCCAGGAAGGGGAGCGAGGTGTCTGAGGTGGTCCAGGTGAACTTGAGGTCAGAGTGGAAGGTGTTTGTGAGGTTGATGATTCGTTCAACCTCCTCATGGGAGCACGAGGTGCACCAATATAATCATCGATGTAGTGGAGGAAAAGATGGGGAATGGTGCTGGTGTAGCTGCGGAAGATGGACTGTTCCACATACCTGACGAAGAGGCAGGCATAGCTGGGCCCATGTGGGTGTCCATGGCTACGAGGATTTAAAGGAGGTATTATTGGGGGTGAGGACCAGTTCAGCCAATCGAATGAGTATGTTGATAGCAGGGTAATGGTTGGGTCGGTGGGAGAGGAAGAAAGGGAGGGCTTAGAGGCCTTTGTCATGGCAGATGGATGTGCATAGGGACTGGATGTCCATGGTGAAGATGAGGCATTGGAAGCTGGGGAACCGAAAGTCATGGAGGAGGTGGAGGGCGTAGATAGTGTCTCAAATGTATGTGAGGCTATCCTGGATGAAGCGGGAAAGCACGGTTTCAAGATATGCAGAGATAGGTTTGCTGGGGCAGGAGCATGTGGAGACGATTGGTTGACTGGGGCAGTCAGGTTTGCGCATTTTGTGTAAGAGGTAGAACTGGGTGGTGCAGGGATCCCGGATTATGAGGTTGGAGGCTGTTGGCGGGCGATCCCCTGAGGTGATGAGGTTGTGAATGGTCTGGGAGAGGATCGTTTGGTGATGGGTGGTGAGGTCGTGGTCGGGGGGGGAGGGCACAATAGGAGGACGTGTTCGTGAGTTGGCGCCTCTCTCCAGCGGTGTTGAGGTCGGTGGGCCAAACTACCACAGCGCCCTTGTCTGCTGATTTGATGGTGAGGTTGGGGTTGGAGTGGAGGGAGTGGAGGGCTGCACGTTGTGAGGGCAAGAGGTTGGAGTGGGGGAGGGGTGTGGACAGGTTGAGGTGGTCAATGTCACGGCGGCAGTTGGAAATGAAGAGATTGAGGGCAGGTAACAGACCAGCACGTTCAATGTAGCAACGCGTGTTGAATTCATTGAGCCGGGAGCACAGTGGGATGAAGGTGAGGCCTTTACTGAGGACTGATCATTTATCCTCAGTGAGGGGGAGGTCTGGGGGGGATGGTAAAACATGGCAGGGCTGGGAGCTGGGACCTGGTGTGGGGCTGGAGTTGGGAGTAGGGGCGGACACTGTCTCTCAAGTGGTTGTGCTTATGATATCATCGGCGTCATCACCAACAGAAGTGCCACACACCATAGGGATCATGTGGGTGGAAGCGGTACATTCGGTGGCATCCATGGGGCCTAAGTGACGTTGTGCGTGACATTCGTGATATCTTCGGCAGTGGCTGCGTGTTCATTGGCGGTGTTCCAGTGAGTGACGTTGGAAGTTGCTGAGATGGTGGTAACTGCAGGGGTGGAAGTGACATGCTGGGTAGACTTTGCGGTGGTTTCGGCGTCAGTGGTTCTTGCATCACTCACGGAGGTGATTTTCCTGCACCTCCACACGTCATCTACTGTGTCCGTTGCTTCCGATGTGGTCTCCTCTACATTGGGGAGACAGGACGCCAACTTGTGGAACGTTTCAGAGAATATCCCTGGGACACATGCACTAAACAACCCCACTACCCAATAGCCGACCACTTCAACTCCCCCTCCCACTCCACCAAGGACATCTAAGTCCTGGCCACCTCCACTGCCAGATACTAGCTACCCGATGCCGGGAAGAACAATGCCTCATCTTCTGCCTTGAGAACTTCCAACCGCATGAGATCAATGTTGATTTCACCAGTTTACTCATCTCTCCTCCCCCCCCACCTTATCCCAGATTCAACCCTCCAACTTGGTACTGCCCTCTTGAACTGTCCATCTTCTTCCCCACCTATCCGCTCCACCCTCGACTCCGACCTATCACCATCACCCCACCTTCATCTACCTATCGCATTACCAGCTACACACCCTCCAGCCCTACACTGCCCTTCCCATTTATATCTCAGCCTCCTTGGGCCTCCCCCTCATATTCCTGATGAAGGGCTTATGTCCAAAATGTTGATTCTCCTGCCCCTCAGATGCTGTCTGACCGGCTGTGCTTTTCCAGCACCACACTTTTTAACTCTGATCTCCAGCATCTGCAATTCTCACCTTGCTCCCAGTTGATGGGCCGAATGGCCTAATTTATGCTCCAATGTCTTACGGTCTTATGGCCTTAGCTCCACCTCTCGTTTACTCCTTACTCCTTACCCTCACCTATCTTCTGTATTAAAAAAAAATTATCCTAGTTGCCATCAGTTCTGAAAAAGAGTTACTGGACCTGAAATGTTAATTTTGATTTCTCTCCACAGATGGTGCTGGACCTGCTGAGTTTTCCCAAAAATGTCTGTTTTGTTTGTGAGAGGAATATTTAATCTGGGTTATCTGAACATAATCCACAGCATACTGTCACACCTCTCAAACCTCCAGGCTTCAACATAAGGCTCATTGCTATTTCCGGCTTTACGTTCAAGCAGAACTCTATACCTGTAGTGCATAGTATCAATACTGTCACATATTCGAGCACATGAATGCAACACACTGTAATGAGTGAGCAATATCGCTACTGTCCTTCTTATTGCCTGTTAGTTTAATAACATGCAAATATTAATCCAGTATCACTGACCTTTGTATTAACCTATCACTGCTGGGAATGTAATGCTGTAGGGATGAATATGTTAGTCCAGTGAGCTGGTGCGATCATTCATCCATCCACCCACCACCCCCTCGCACCGTCTCCCAGCCTGCCCCCTCTCATCTCCCTCCTCAGCATCAAACTCCATTCCCAACAGCAAATTCGGTGTCCCTTTCTGTGGAGTATGGGACCAAAAGAAAACTGTAACCATTGATCCCTTTAACTCCAGGAACTGCTGCCTGTTCTCCAAGTGGGTTGAATATTCCATTTGATTCTCTCTTTTTGGGCACCAGCAGCTCACAAATGGGTTGGGGGTTAAAGTCATCCTTTACATCCTCCATGTTTCTTGCAGATATAGCTGAAGTGGAAACTGGTCTTCTCCCTGAGAATATCCTGCCTCTTGTCTCCATGAATCACAACTGTGAGATCAACACACAGCCAGGCTCACACTCCAGGCTGGACTTGGCAGCAGCTTCATTTGGGAGACTACAAGGTAACCAGGGTAACTGTGCATTTCTGAAAATATCCCCCATCAAGACTGGTTTCAAATGTCAAGGGAGAAAATGACTGCATTTATATGGAGTCTTTCACAGCCTCACAATATCACAGCCAATCAGCGACTTTGGAATTAGAGTAATTGTAATAATGTGGAAATCAATGTCCTCAAGCAGCCATGACATACTGTAGTGCGTTTGTGTGTGTGTGTTTGCATGTGAATGTTTATGTGCATTTGTGTGTGGCTGTGTGTGTAACTGAGATGGAAATGTGTTGCTGGAAAAGCGCAGCAGGTCAGGCAGCATCTAGGGAACAGGAGAATCGACGTTTCGGGCATTAGCCCTTCTTCTGCCCGAAACGTCGATTCTCCTGTTCCCTAGATGCTGCCTGACCTGCTGCGCTTTTCCAGCAACACATTTCCATCTCTGATCTCCAGCATCTGCAGACCTCACTTTCTCCTGTGTGTGTAACTGCATGTGTGTGTGAGACAGTGCGTATGTGACTATGTGTGTGTACCAAGCTATGTACAGCACATGGACTGCAGTGGTTCAAGAAGGCAGTACACCATCACCTTCTCAAGGGCAACTAGGGATGGGCAATAAATGCTAACCCAACCAGCACTGTTCATATCCAATGGAAAGATTAACCCTAACCTCAAAGTGCTAATCCTAACCAGTAAACCATAACCATAATCATTAAGTTAAATCAATTGTCCTCAACCAACCAACTAACCTTAACCTTGACTGTTCAACCACTGCACCGAACAAACCACTAACATCAACCACCAAACCCATCCAATAACCTGGACATATTAACCTCGCGGCACTAAGCTTAGTTCACATTGTGAACAGCGAATACAGTAAACTAGATTATGTGAAGCGCAGAGAAAGCTCTGCTTCACCTGAAGGTTTATTTGGGGTCTTGGATATGAGGAGGGAGGAAGTAAATGGGCTGGTATTACACCTTTTGCAACTGCTTCGGAAGGTGATGTGGGGAGGGGTTGAGGCATGGACCAGGGTGTCCTGGAAGGGTTTATAGGGGATTTGGGCCAAATGTTGATAAATGTGACTGGATTAATTTCGGATATCTGATCGGCGTGGACGAGTTGGACTGAAGGGTCTGTTTCTGTGCTGGATATCTCTATGACCTTGGGTTGGCATGGACAGGAAAGGGAGGGGGTGGGGTGGGGGAGCGTTGTTGGAGGAGTGGGATTGGGGTGTGCCTGAGAGGGATAGGTGTAAATATGGTTTGGCTGCATCTTGCAGTGACATTATGGAGCACTCTGTGACTCACACTTTGACACAGAAAATGCTGACCTTTTTTATGGGTAGCATCCAGTTCCATCAATCCTTTTATGAGCACAGAATGAGCCAAAAACTAAAATGGAGTAGAACAGCCCGGTCTCTGCATCATCTAACTTTGACTAACCTTTGTAGACAGGCATCATGAGGTCGACCTCTTGAGTGCATGCCCATGAATGTGTGAACCACTTCTTTAAGTGGCCCCAAAAATGGTCCATCAGCTGGCACCTTATTCCCATCTCTCCGTTGGGATGTAGAACGTTGCCCCCCACATTAGAGATCTCCTGCCTCTCCTCCCCATCCCAGCCTCTCCCAATTCGCCTGCCATCAGGTCCAGTTTTTATCTGAGGCCCTCTGGAAAGGACAACAGGGCTAAGGGTAGCAACACTGACCATCAGATTCCACACAATACCAGCTTCAAAGCGCTGTTGGAAGATATCAACAGGACCTGCAGCTTATTAGAGCTAATTGCTTCCATGCAGCCAAGCCAACAATTTATAAATCATTCCAGTCGCTGTTATGTGTAGCCTGTGTACAATGAACTGGCACCACAAAACACAGGCCTCAATGTCACTATGGAAACAGTCAGCCTTGTCTTTGACAATCTACATTCCAAGCATCCCTGAGCTGAGTCAGTGACTTTGATTGGAATTGCATTTCTGATTGGGCAGGTTGCCATGTGGATTTCTCATCTGAAGACCTTGCAGCTAAAGGTTCTTTTCTGACAAAACATTCACTTTGTCTTATGGCCTTCAGGAAATCGAGGGGAGGTGATGGCCTGACACTGTCAAAAAGTGTGGCACTGGAAAAGCAGGTCAGGCAGCATCCGAGGAGCAGGAGACTCAATGTTTCGGGTGTAATCCCTTCATCAGGAGTGTGTTAATCCAGGTAATGTTCTGCAGACCCATTTTGAATCCCACCATGGCTCAGATGGTGGAATTTGAATTCAATAAAAATCTGGAAACAAGAGTCTAATGATGACCATGAATCCATTATCAGGAAAATCCCATCTAGTTCACTAATGAAGGAAACTGCCATCCTTACCCGAACTGGCCTATATGTGACTCAACACCCACAACAATGTGGTTGACTCTTAGCTGCCCTCTGGGTAATTAGGGATGGGTAATAAATGCTGACCTAGCCAGTGATGCCCTCATCCCATGAATGGATAATTTTAAAAAAGGGAGTTTGTGTATCCTTTGACACCAGACCATCATATCTAGTTTAACACAGACATCATTTGTTCTTTGGCCCTTAACTAACACAGAGCTTAAAAATGTATTGCTGGAAAAGCGCAGCAGGTCAGGCAGCATTGAAGGAACAGGAGAATTGACGTTTCGGGCATAAGCTGATGCTGCCTGACCTGCAGGGCTTTTCCAGTAACACATTTTTAAGCTCTGATCTCCAGCATCTGCAGTCCTCACTTTCTCCTCCTTAACTAAGGCACAAAACTTTGGATTAATTGGGAACATTCAGCCCCTTACGCCTGTTACCATTCAGTTACGTTGTCTCTGATCTTTACTATTATTCCATCCTCTACACCAAAAATCCACCAATCTCCACCTTGAATGGTCCAAGTAAGGATTCCAGATGTCTACCAGCCTCTGTGCAAAAAGGCTTATCTTGATTTTCTCCTCTCGTCCAATGGCCCAACTTTAATTCAGATGCCATCAACAGTTTCTAATGGGCAGCTTTTATTGTTGATTTGTTTAAACAGTAGAAAGGGGATTGGTGAGAGCTGTCTACCCTGACTATTAGGTAAAAACAAGGACTGCAGATGCTGGAACCCAGAGTCTAGATTAGAGTGGTGCTGGAAAAGCACAGCAGGTCAGGCAGCATCCGAGGAGCAGGAAAATCGACGTTTCGGGCAAAAGCCCTATTAGAAAGTGTAGATTAGTTCCACAGATGGGGTTTTCTGAAGATTTGTTTACTCAACTCAATCACTGGTAATCAGTACAAATGAGGAAACAATTCGCCTTTACTAATAAACAAGTCAGTCAAATTATTCAATTTTTATTGAATGCCAGCCAAACTTTATAATTCAGGTGTGTGTTTGAAAAATTCCCCTCAAATACATTTTTGCAGATTTTGATTCTAAAAGATGTTATACCATAACAGGTATCATGGATGACAACAGGTCAATAGCTTCCCTGAAATTCCTGTTTTTTCCAGTGGATATACACTGAAGGGTATCCTCAATGTGCAGGGCTAGGGGAGGGCATGCAAACAGTGCTGGTCACTGGGCTACAAGAGGGAATATTTCTGAGACAGGGACCACATGTTTGTATCAGAGTGAGAGCAGCAGAATGTGAGTGTCTGAAAGAGGTAGAGAGACAGGATGTGTGTCTGAGAAAGAGAGAGAGAGACAGACAGAATGTGAGTCTGAGAGAGGGAGAGACAGAATGTGAGTCTGAGAGAGGGAGAGAGACAGAATGTGAGTCTGAGAGAAGGAGAGAGAGAGAATGTGTGCGAGAGAGGGTCACAGAAAGTGTGTGTGTGAGAGAGGAAGAGAGATAGAAATGTGTATGTGAGGGAGGGAGAGACACTGAATGTGTGGGAGTGTTTCCTTTTGAATATGAGAGAATGTGGATACACACACGCACACTCACACAGATATGCACACACATAAACACACACACTCCAACACACACATAAACACACAGACACACACAAAGACACACACACAGATACACACACACACTCCAACACACACAGATACACACAACACACAGCCCCACACACGCGCACACATAGGGCCCCCCCATACACACTCTCTCTCTCTCTCACACTCACACACACACACACACACAGCTCCACAGTGCAGTTGCTGCTGCCTCCCTTTAACTGGTGGTCAACCACCTTGTTGAACTGCTACATGGACAACCAGATGAGGCTGTGGGTGGGGGTTCCTGGATTTTAAATGAAATGGTGTGTGGCTTAGTGGGGAAATTGCTGTAGGCGATGTTCACCACATCTGCTGCCCTTGTTCTGCCAAGTCTTTACAAAGGTCTTATGACACTAATCTGAAAGAGATTGGGTGACCTCTGCCTGGTGTTTAGTCTTGGTCACTGTCTTTATTGCTGGTTGCGGGATCTCAACATATACAAACTGGTTGTCACGTTTCATGATTGTGCACCGTTGACTCCACTTCAAGAAGAATTGATTATCAACCATTTTTGGGATGGCTTTTGAAAGGTGCTATCAAAATGAATGTGGTTTGAGAGAGGGAGAGAGACAGAATGCTTGTGTGAGAGAGGGAGAGAGACAGAATGCGGGTGTGAGAGAGGGAGAGAGAGAGAGAGAATGTGTGCGTGTGAGAGAGGGAGTGAGAGAGAGAATGTGTGTGTTACATTCCCTGTAGAGGCCTTGCCTCAGGAAAATGCTGTGCTTATACATAGCCAATAGGTGTCAGTGTAATTAGACTGAAGCCAGGAGAGAGCCTGACGCTGGTGTCATTCCAGAAGCTTATGTTTGCCAGGGCATCAAAGGATGTTGTAAAGGGAGCAGTGGGAAGATTGTCCAACAATATAAAAAACAAGAGGAAATAGATAAATGGGACAAGACTAGTGTCAGCAACTTCCCCTCAACAGCAAATACAAGACAATATTGCTATTTTGAGATAAGATCAAAATGTGTTGTGTTTTATTTACACAGAGACAGTAATGGTTCAATTACTACTTTCTTCAGTCAAATATAATGTTGCTGCTCGAAAACTAGGGAGTTTGTCAATTACATGTTTTCAGCTTTAGTATCTGAAATGCCAGAGATAGTCCTTGTTCCCTGGTCTGATGTAGACCACGCAGTCTCACTGCCTGGTCATTTAAATTGCAGGAGTTCAGTCTGGGTACATCAATAACAGTGGCCCATGCACAGAAATGGTGTTTTTACGCAGGCAGACTGTACTATTTTTCATTTTGTGTAGTGAGGGAATATTGATGGCTATGACAATGGTGAGGTATTCAAGTACTTTTGTAATTAAAATCAATTATTCTGTTTCACTCCATTGGGTACTTTAGCAAGCGCTGAAGAGGAGACACTCTCTATCCCCAGTTAGTGACTAGTCCATTCACAACACTGAGGGATCAGTCCATTCACAACACTGAGGGATCAGTCCATTCACAACACTGAGGGATCAGTCTGTTCACAACACTGAGGGATCAGTCCATTCATTACACTGAGGGATCAGTCTGTTCACAACACTGAGGGATCATTTACAACACTGAGGGATCATTTACAACACTGAGGGATCAGTCCATTTACAACACTGAGGGATCAGTCCATTCACAACACTGAGGGATCAGTCTGTTCACAACACTGAGGGATCATTTACAACACTGAGGGATCAGTCTGTTCACAACACTGAGGGATCATTTATAACACTGAGGGATCGGTCCATTTACAACACTGAGGGGTTAGTCCATTCACAAAACTGGGGGATCAGTCCATTCACAACACTGAGGGATCAGTCTGTTCACAACACTGAGGGATCATTTACAACACTGAGGGATCAGTCCATTTACAACACTGAGGGATCAGTCCATTTACAACACTGAGGGATCAGTCTGTTCACAACACTGAGGGATCAGTCTGTTCACAACACTGAGGCATCAGTCCATTTACAACACTGAGGGATCAGTCCATTCACAACACTGAGGGATCAGTCCATTTACAACACTGAGGGATCAGTCTGTTCACAACACTGAGGGATCAGTCTGTTCACAACACTGAGGGATTAGTCCATTCACAACATTGAGGGATTAGCCTGTTCACAATACTGAGGGATCATTTACAACACTGAGGGATCAGTCCATCCACGGAGTGATCATTCCATTCAGAAACGTAGGCCATGGGGGGAAGGAGCAGAGTGCCACCTGAAGCGAACACAGTGTTTGAACACACAGTTAACTACATCTGCCGGCAGACTCTGTGTGGATTTCCCCCTCCCTCCCTTGGGATTACTGAGGCAGCCTCTAGTGTCAACAGTGAGGCTGATCCCGAGATAGTACTCCCAGTGGCTTACTGGCCATTCCAAAATGGCCAAAACAAAAATTTCAGAGGTGGTGAGCCTGATGGCAGTGGGAAGAGATCTTTGCCCTTGTGACGGTGCCAGCACATTGGGAATTAGGCATGGCACCTTAGTGTTCATCAAAGTGGAGCCATAAGATCACATGTTTGAAATCCCTCCACATCCAGGTGTGAATTGATGAATCCTTTTCACAGCAGAGAGCGGCGCGAGCTGGGTGGAAGTGAGGTTGGAGCGCAGAGCTGATCGGGAAGGTAGGTGATTGATATTTGAGTGGGTGTGTTCTAGACCCCAGGCCCTACATAATAGGGCCTCCCTCCCATCCTCCTCCTCTAACCTAATTTTAAAGTCCACAGGTAAGCTACTCAGTGTTCTTGTTTTCGGAGACGAGGTGTAGAGTAATGGCAGCGCAGGCAGTGGAATGTTCCTCCTGCAGGATGTTCGAGGTAGGGGTGACCACCGATACTCCTGCCGACTTCATCTGCAGAAAATGCAGTCAGATCCTGCTCCTCACAGAACGAGTTAGGGAACTGGAACTGCAGTTGGATGAACTGAGGATTATTCGAGAGGCTGATAGATAGAAGCTACTGGGACATAGCTAGGCCAGAGAACAGAGGTAGCTGGGTAACAGTTAGAGGTGGGAAGGGGAGGA